>NC_133773.1:11497597-11552751 GCF_003597395.2 Chelonoidis abingdonii | reverse complement strand
TGCGATGGGGCCAACGGCCCCGGCCCCACACGGCCCCGGCCCTGGCTTCTGCCGCCGCCCTTCTACCCGCTGCGGGGCCCGGGGCGCCCCGGTGCAGAGCCCAGGGTCTGGGCACAGGGGGCTCCGGCTCCGGGCTTGGGATCGGGCTGGGGCTCCGGCTCCTCCCGTCCTTCTGCCCCCGAGCTGCCGCGGCGCCCCTTCCCCAGGCCCATCGGGGCCGAAGGGCTGCGTCCTCCTCCGCGCACAGCCTGGGCCCTGCTGGGCACCATGGCTGCAGCCCAGGGTCTCCCAACGCAGGTGTGGTTCGAGCCTTAAAAGGTGATTGTGGCTTTCACCGGAGACGGGAGATAACCCGGTTGCTGTAACCAGGCTAAACCCCAGTCTTGAGGCTTCTTACAGGGACACGGTTAGTTTCTGCAGAGGCTACAATTTGAGCAGGAGCAACTGGTTACCCGGACTTGGGGACGTGTTGTGTGCAGGAGGCACTTAAACTGATTGACTTTCAGCCTATTGCAGTGTAGCTTCAATGAGTGTGAATTATTAATCCTGAGACAGTGGTTGTGAAAGAAACTGAGAATTCTGGTTATGATCCTATGTGTACCATGCACTTCAGTTATGTAGCAATGTTGGAAGACTCTTCCCTGATGAGCTGCCTTTTTCAAACATGAAGTCAGATTGGGGTGTTAAATACATCTGTGTTAATCTGCAGTGAGAGACAGAATTTGATTTTGGTAAGGAAGAAACATGCTTTTCTGCCCCTTGTGAGTAACACTTTCGAGAAAATAGCTCAATTACAATTTGTGTTTATTCTATAGACCAAATTTAAGTTGCACTTTAGTCACCATAAAAGTTCATCACCTGAGTGACTAGTTCTTGAAACTGGGGGTTAAAAGGTTTCAGTGCAGAATTTAGCAAGTGACTCGTTACGCAAGGTTCAAAATGTAAAAATACCCTCCAAAATTCTCATTTCTCTGGTTTCTTTGATCTTAAAAAAAAGATTGATTAAATTGTGGGTAAACTATTAAAAAACCGCTAATCAGAAAATTTGTTGTTACAGAAACATTTTCTAACTTGTTGTCTCTGAAAATAGACTGGGTAGCTTGGTTTTGGCTCAGGGATGCTTGCACGCTCTGCTGTCTCTTTGCATTGCCTGTTATAAAGAAGCAGGTGGACTGAAACTGACAAATATCTTGTGCTTAAGAGCAGGATCTTGTATGTTTCTGGCTTGGTCTACCCTACAGAGTTAGGTCCATGTAAGGCAGTTCATGTTGACCTAATTATGTCAGTGTCTACACTAGAATGTTGTCTCCACCCAGGTGCGAGTCCTGGTGCACTGACCTAATAGCTACACTTCCACAAGAGGCATAGAGCGAGGCAGTGTCCCTGTAGACACTGCACTACTTACATAGGCTGTTGGCTGTCATTCTGTCAGCAGCAAGGGCTCACAGCTGGTAACTTCACCACTGGTGGGCTCTGTGGTGTGAAATTGAACTGGGGCAGGACTCACAGCTGGGACTGTCACCCCAGGCGGATGGGGGATCCAGTTGTGAGCCGGATGGGGCTGTCAGTGCCCTACAATGCCCCACTTCAGTCAGTTCAAGCGCTCCTGGTGAGGACGTGCTCCACTGACAGAAGAAGGGTAGAGTGGACATCAACAGCCTATTGAATTACTGGGGTGGCTGTCAGTCAATCTAAATTAAGTGAACCTAATTTTGTGGTTTAGACAAGCCCTCTGACGCTCTCCGCTATCCGGAAAGGAACATACAGAGTGGACAATCCACACCTTCAGGCTAGTTATGGTCACAGACAAGCCAAAATCACTCTAGTGGCTTGAAAATGCCATTATCACCTACTTTATTTGCTGTATTTGTTGCAGTCCTTGTTCTGGAGGGCAGGGGTTTAGTTTATGATTGGGATGACATTGTTGAAAGTACTAGGGGAAGTCTAACTTTGTCATGCAAACCGTCATCTGTTCTATTTAAAATAAACCCAGGGGAGAACTTCTTTAGCTTAAGGTCTAAGGAGTATATCAAAACACAGCTAAATTATGTAAATTTATTAAAATCAGTGACTTTTTTCATGAAGTAGAAGAGAATAGCTAGAGAAAGGAAGTCAGGAGTTTTTGTCCCAGCTATGACACTGGCCTGCTGTACGATTCCCTCTCCATTGCATCCCCATCTGTAAAAGCAGATAAGATATACTATGGGTGACAAGGCTTAATTTATGCCTGCAAAGGGACTTGAGATCCTTGCATGAAAGACTGTGTACTGTATTATATGGTGAGTAAAACAGTGCTCTTTCCTTTACAACCAGAATATGGAAAAAATGAAGATTGTACAAACTTTCATACCAGTGGGGCTGTTGATTTTTGGGGAGTAATAACTTCTTCTAATAGCTGATACCTGTTTCATATGAAAACTTATTTGCAGTGTGTGATTTTGAGGTTTTTCCTTTACATAATTTAAAATTTAGCTCCATTTTGTGCCTCGTGTTTGTACTCCTCCTTGTCATTTCCTGGCGGGTTTCACAGAGTAATACTTCACCTAAAGAAATTGCTCATTTTTTCCTTGCAATATGTTTACAGTATACATGATTAAGGCTAAGATTCTGTCACATGTATTTTTAGTAAAAGTCACAGGCAATAAAGAAAGGTCACAGTCTTCTGTGAATTTATCTGTGACTTTTACTAAAAATATGCATGACAAAATGGGAAGCTGCAGCCTCCCCACATCGCTCAGGAGGACCTGGCTCGGAGGTGCAGGGTCCCCCACCGCTCGCGGCAGCTCCAAGCCTGGGTCTCTGAGCTGTGGGGTGCCCACAGTGGCTCTGAGCTCCAGGGTGCCCCTGCCTCTTCCCCAGCTGGGAGCTGCCTGCAGGGCACCCCTGCCTCCCTCTGTGGTTGGTTGCTCGGACCCCCGCAGTTACCAGGTGCGGCGAGAGACCCTACAGCTCCCAGGTGCTGAGGTCTCAAGTCACAGAGGTCCCTGGAAGTCACGGATTTCGTGACTTTTGTGTCCTCTGTGACACAGTCGTAGCCTTATACGTGGTACAGTATCTAGCCAAATTTTATAAACAAGCCTAACTCTAAATTTCTGCTGTAGTAGGAAGAGAGTCTGAGATATAAGCCCTTGTATTGAAGACCTGTTATGAGGCCTGAGTTAAAGTAGTGGGCAGGCTTTGCCAATATAAAGCAAAGTTAGCAAAAGTCAGGCTGTGAGCAAATGCCAGGCTCTGCCTGTTTGCATGTTCACGGTATCTGGCAAGAACAGGGCCGATAGTGCAGAAATACACATTCCTAAGAAGCGCTAGGCACGGGATACTCATGCAAACACATTCTAGAAGAGTGGTACCAGAACATCCCGATATCAAGGATGGTACGAAAACATTCCCCAAGGATGACAGGAACACACCGACCCCTCATGAAAGATAAGGTCAGGATTACAGTGTGATGAATAGAGATGTTTTAATTGAACCAACATGTGTAAGGAGATGGGTGACAACTAGCTATGTCAGGGGGCAGTGACTAACTATGTCAGAGGGGCAGTACATAACCTATTTGTATAAGAGTATAAAGAGATATCTCTGAGAGAGTGTCTTGGTCCAGCCGAGGGAGGAATGGAAAGTCCTGCCGTTCGCTGAGCTGCATCCGTTGTCATGGACATATATGTCTCAGTATCCTCATCCTCATAGAGTCTGCCAGGTGCTATTACCATGCTTTGTCAACAATAAACCTGGCAAGGTGCCTTCGTATCTTAACAGATCTTGTGATCATTGGGTGGTTTGCTCAAGGTCTGCTGTGCCAGCTGTCTGCGCAGAGCTGGGGCAGCACACAGAGAGAACACACACACGCAGCCGAACATCTAACACTGGTGACCCCAATGTGATTCATTGAAATCATCAAGCAAAGCTTATTACAATTAAAATTACAAGCTTGGCCAATCAGAGTGTACTATGCCAACAGTATGGGAACTTTGGTAAATGGTACTGACTTAGAGCACTGTCCCATGGTGTGCCTGGTAACTGAAACTGGCTTAGAAATTAATCAGACTTGTTGTACAAAACGTAATGGATGGTGGCTGTGTGAATGCTGTGCTACAATCGATAGCAACAACGCAAAAAGAGGCTGGACCCAACTGGGACAAAAAAATTTAGTCAGTGAGGTGGTACGAGTACACGATGTGGTATGTGCTCTGGGATATTCCAGTTTTTCTGTACATGGAGACATTTGTCCTGGAATCAATAGAGGATTTTGTGTGCAAGTTACTAGCACAGTCCAAATCGGAACCCATGCCTTTTGGCCAATCACTGCTGTCAGCACTACTCCTCCTGGCAACCTGATTGAATTATTTCCACCATTGTAGCTACTACGATTGGACATACATGATTTGGTGGCAAGAACCACTATGGAGAATAGATGGTAGCTCCATACTTAATGCTGTAACCAGAGTTCATTATAAGGCTGACTCCCAGCTCCCCTCTAACTTCAACAGTAAAGAAGCTAATAGTCTCAGTAGGATGTGGTTAAAAAACAGCCAAACAGCCCATTGGACTTGTGACCTTTTTTGATGCATTGATATGAAAAGAGGGTTTGAAAAGCTCACTAAAGGGAGGCTTTGTCTAATCACGGATTTGAACAAGTATAGTGACGCCCCTGTTTGGACAGTTTTCCTACAGTTTAGAAGTACCTTTTTAAAATTTTAGGCTACGTCTTCACTACCCGCCGTATCGGCGGGTAGCAATTGATTGCTCGGGGATCGATATATTGCGTCTCATCTGGATGCGATATATCGATCCCCGAACGCGCTTCTATTGATTCCGGAACTCCACCAACCCGAACGGAGTTGCGGAGTCGACATTGGGAGCCGCGGACATCGATCCTGCGCCGTGAGGACTGTGAGTAATTCGATCTTAGATACTTCGACTTCAGCTACGTTATTCACGTAGCTGAAGTTGCGTATCTAAGATCGATTTTCCCCTGTAGTGTAGACCTGCCCTTACTGATATTGAGTCCTTACCAACTTAAATTAGAGATTCATTATATACATTCCGTTGAAATTCCAAAGGTTCATCCAGCACAAAAGTTTCGATCTGGTGTCTTGTTCTTTACATTAAATGTCGTTTGCTTTCAACAACTACAAAGTTGTCCTTTGTGCATTTGAGGTTTACGTGGCTCCTATGTTGGTCTGCCATGACTGTGAAAAGGGCTTCACACCCAACCTCCTCTAGCCAAAGTCTGTCTCTTAGGGCTGGTCTACGCTAGGGGGGGAAATCGATCTAAGATACGCAACTTCAGCTACGTGAATAGCGTAGCTGAAGTCGAAGTATCTTAGATCGAGTTACGTACCGTCCTCATGGCGCGGGATTGACGTCCGTGGCTCCCCCTGTCGACTCCGCTACCGCCGTTAGCGTTGGTGGAGATCCGGAGTTGACAGAAGCTTGTTCGGGGATCGATATATCGCGTCTAGATGAGATGTGATATATCGATTCCGGAGAAATCGATTGCTACCCGCCGATATGGTGGGTAGTGAAGACATAGCCTATATGTGTAACAACCTGGTCAACCAAGAGTTGCTTTAGAGGCATCTATTTCATACAGGTGCTTATCAGTTGTCTGTATAATCAACGTATGGCGTTCCATTGGCACCTTTGTGAATTACTATTCTCTGGATATTGCACTGAGATGAGACTTGGATTCTGGGGAAGAAGTGCTTCCATCAGTATCCAGCTAGGAGTGTTCCTCAGCCCGCTTACTGAGGAATGTCAAAGTGGGGCTTTGTGAAGCAAACAAATAGAAGAAGGAAGAGCTTACGAATCAGAGTAATACTTGTTCTCCACAAAGCCGTGCTGACCTTTCCTCTTCTGTGTAGCTTAAATCCTGTGCCTCCTGGAGAGAGAGAGAGAGGGGAACTGAGAGATGGTTTAGATGGGGGAATTAAGGGTGGTTATAGGATAGAATGCGGGGTGTGAGGATTAAGTACCTGTGTACTCTCTTGTAGCCAGTACTGCATACAAGGGTTCTGTGGCTGCGTGGCCAGGTACATGCATTCTGAATCGGTATGAAGACAACACTAACATACTGACTCCTGTTCTTTATATATTAAAGCTGTATAGAAGTTTGGTCAAGTAACTTTAGAGTCCATGGGGATGCTCAGAGTACAAGTCCTGTAAAGGTAGGATTAGTTCATATGTAACTGGAAAAGGTTTAATTTCGGGATAAGTAATGTAGTGTCTGATTGAAAAGGAGGATGGTTTTTAGATACTATAAGGTACCAACAATGTCACTGGGGAAGGATGAGGTTACCATTGTCCTTCTCCTTCTTGAATTAAATAACCAAAGAGGCTTTCTTTAAAGTTGCATGAGTCAAGACGTCTGACTGAAGGAGAATCAAGCTCTCCAGTGTGTTTATACAGTAGGCATAACTTTACTTCGCAACAAGAGTCGTGTTGGTCATGTTTTTGTACAAGTGTGCCTACACTAATATGATTGCAGTAGTGAAAATCCTTGCTCTGTACACTATATCTGCACTGGTGCAAAAAGTCACTGCACAGACAAGGCCAACAGTCCAAGGAGAGCTTTCTGTATTCTGTAACTAAAGATCACCTGTGGCTACGCCTCTGTGAGTGCGCACTGAGATCCAGAACATCAGAAAGCTCACTGTGTACAGAGTGTGGCTTTAGGGAAGGTTGAATACTGATCACTATGGGTGGGAGTTAGTCATTTTACTGTTCATCTGTATGTGAAGGTTCAATTAAACAAGCTGTTCTCTCTCAAAAGTGCAGTGGGGTAGAAAGAACCGGCATGTTCAGCAGAATTTCTAAGATTAAATGTTCTGTTAGGAATCTCTACTGGTTCTTAGTTTGGTCTTTGGTGAACTTTGAGTTCACCCTTGTCTCAGTCTAGATTTTTATATCTCAATCATTATATTCTGTTTTCCGAGTGTTCTGTTCTGCAGTGAATTAATTTACCATCCGAACAGAAGCAATAGGGAAATAGTCTGTTGTCTCATGCTAGCTTTCTGAGCTGCTGGCTGTGGAGGATCCTGAATTTGCTATAGAATTACTGTTCTTGGATCGCTCTTGATGCACCTATCTGTTGTTTGTTTTAGATTCAGAAACTCTGTGATCGTGTAGCTTCATCTACTTTATTGGATGATCGAAGGGATGCTGTACGTGCTCTCAAGTCATTATCAAAGGTGTGTGTTGTATTTTTTCTATTGTGCCATGAACGTATACAGTGCTTTTTGTGGCATTCCATTTAAAAGTGTTGTCTTCAGTTTGTACCATATTGCTAATATAATTTTTAAGACTCTTAATGTTTTATTTTCTGGACAGAAATATCGCTTGGAGGTGGGGTTCCAGGCTATGGAACATCTTATCAATGTTCTCCAGACAGACCGGTAAGCACATTCTGACTTCTAAAAATGAACTCTTAAGTGGCATTTTTCTCAAACTACATCCTGAAATAGTATTTAATAAAACTAAACCAGACCTGTAATTAATGTGTGCAGAATGCTAAATTTTATTAGTAATTCTCCTGGCAGATTAAATTTTGCTTACAGGACCTGCTTACAAACATGTACATAAAATAAGGAAGTAGGAAATGAGGAAATTTAGGGATGGCAAATTATAATAGCGATAAAGTAATGACGATACAGAAGAGTGTGTAAATACAGCAGAAACTTGCTAATTTTAAAATATGTAAAATTTGTCATGTCTGGACTAATGACAAATCAGAAGTCATGATATTAAATAGACTAAAGAATCATGTATGTAAATATTAACAAATGTGTTTGGGCAAAAGGAGGTTAAGATATAATTTTAACAATTTGTAATTAGGAGACTAAATATGGAATCAGTCAGTCTTATTTACTGATGTACATAATTTGATGGGGTTGGTACAATGTTTTTTATATGGAACAGCGTTCATTTCTACAGGTTAAGGCTTTGGTGTAATGGAATAACTACAGCTTATTGGTGTTGAAAGTGCTGCTGTTAAGGGAAAAATGATATTCATCTGAAATTGTTCATGTGTCAGAAGGAAAAACATAGATTTTTTTACATACAGCTGCCTCACCAGTTGATCTACTTACAGCATTTGGCAGCACTGTGTGGAATAACTTCCTCTTTGTATTTTCATCCACTGCCGTGGCATCACCATCATATGCTGCTCTTTCCCTTCCACTTTGGAAGCATATAATCATGTAGTCTTCTACCCACCTCCATCTCCACACAGAGCTAGGGTAAGAAATAATCACAAGGGTGTCCAGCTTGTACGTTGCCCACACAAGGACCTTAGATTCCCACGTGGAAGTAAGGAGGGTGGTAGACAGGAGAGCATTTTCTTACATCAGAACCAAGAAAAAGAGGGTATCGAATGCCAGGGCAGGTCAATAATCTCATGAATCGAGATATTGGCACCAAGGGTTAGTGGCTTCCCCTCGGAAATGTATTGTACAGGGCTAGAAAACAAGCAGTGGTGAGCTAGAGATCCTCCTGGCCCTTTTGGTATGGCTGCAGAGAAATACCAGAAACTGGAAACAAGCAGGCATTTCTCCCCTTGGAACCCTCCATGTGACCAAAGGACAGACAGACAGTAGGAGCAGAGGGCTTGCTTGTGACTGCTACTCAGTCTGGAAGTGGGGTATTCACTTTGGGGGGCTCAGTTCTCTTAATTCACATCTGCTGTGTTGCCCACGTACACTTCCCCTGCTGCTCTCTGCTACCCAAATAGAAGAGGAAAACAATGGAAAGGCACGAGGTACCAGAGGCAGGTAAATCCTGAAATAGGCTTGTTTTAAGAAGGCTCCCCTGCTCACTGAAATCCACAGATCACAAGTTCTCGGAGGGGAAGAACAACCGCCACAGGTATCTGAATATTGTCTGACCTGTAGGGTAGAAACGGTTGGTACGCAAGTTACTGCAGCCCAAAGTCCCAGCAGCTAGCTCTGAGTCGAGACAGTTGTATACAGAGGAAAATAGAGATTATGTGAAGTGTTGCACTTAGATTAATCCTTAGGTTGGTTTACAGATATGGGACTCAGCTTTGAAAACTAACTCTCCTTTGCTGCTCGGGTTGCTGGAAGTTGGAGTTATGCAGACATAGTGCTTGTCACTTGTCTTGCACCATCACACTGATCTAGACTTGTCTTGGGCTGTTCCTTGGTAGTAACTCTCTCTGTGACTTAACATAAGCATGGGGACACAAGCACCTTGTCAGGCAGGAATGTGATTTGTTTGGAGTAGGACAGAGTAGCAAAATGGGGAATAACCTGCTGGCTTTTAGCGAAGGGCCTTGGATCCTAGGCCTCGGGGAATAAAAAATGCTACAAGATTGGCTCGTGCTTGGAAGGGATGGTGTGGGAGGGGCAAGCAACAAGAAAGGTTCAGTGAAGATTAGGGAAGCCTCTGGCTGGAGGAGAGGGTAGCCAGTTGTGAGTAAATTTCTCCCTATAAAACTGAAAATAAGAGGTTAGTGACAGAAAGGTAAAGGTTCATAGTTCTAAATCTGTGCTTTGTTTTGGGAAAGGTGTCTTTTGCTAAATTATTTTAATGAACCTGCACGTGGGAATGTCCACAACAATTTCTACCATCTCTAGGATTATTTAAGTTGCTTTCTGTTTTCCTTTTGGGAGGTCTTAGAACTGCTTAAAAGCAATTGAAGCAACTTTAATTTGACAGGAATGATTAGCCTCCAGTGCTAACTTCTGAAATTGTGAGCTCATTATTAATGTCCAGTTCAGTGCTTCTCAACCTGCGGCCCAATCAGCACACAACTGCAGCCTATGTGACGTCCTCAGGGACATACAGCTAGTATTGGATGCGGCCCACATAAAACATTATGGGCCTCATACATGACCCGCAGTGATAAATAGGTTGAGAGCCACTGGTCTAATGTGAAAGTCACTTTTGTTGACAAAGTCTTTGTGATGTAACTTAACAGAATAGCATGTTGATATTACCTCTGCATGCTGAGAAATACGTCTCCTGCCAGTCAGATAGATAGCAAAAAGAGAGAAAATTTAAACTTCCAGTATGCTACTCTTTATTTAAGTGATTTGTAAACTAGGTGATCATTTGTAGTACATAGGCATCTTTCCACTTGAGCACACTTTGACACTTTGCACTGTCTAGGTGGGAATAAAGCCATGTGAGTGGCGTATGTAGCTTCATATGTTGATCCTAGTAGAAAAATGTCATCTTGGTTTGTATTGTCGTGTGTTACTGGATGAGTTGCATTTCTTCTGCACTTCTCCTGTCCAAGTACGATCTTCATCTTCTCTGATCTGAGTTGCTTCTTCCAGCTTCTAGGCATCTTTATCCCAGCCCAGAAATGTTCCTCTTCTGTGTTTCAAGTAAATGTATTGTTCCACTCCTCCCATGGTCTCTTTATAGACTATGTCTAAACTACAGACCTTACATGGCACAGCTATACCGCTCATTATAGGGTCTCCCACATAGCCGCTCTTTGCTGGCAGGAGAGAGCTCTCCTGCTGGCGTAATTAAACCGCTCCCACACCAGCGCTTCTGTCAGTGAAACTTATGTCGGTCAGGAGTGTGGTTTTTTCACACCCTTTACCAACAAAAGATTTTTCGACAAAAGTGCTAGTGTAGACAAAGCCATAGATTCAGCATGTTACTTTCTGTGGCTTTTGTGCATGCTCAATTCCCTGACTGATTGTAATAACAAACACTTAATTTTGTTCTACAGAAAATTGCTTTCTTGAGCTAATGCTGTGGCTACATATGATCAAAAGTTCTGTTGTCCTAAAGCTCAGCAACACTGTAAGGTCAGCACTTTATGATCTGTAAAACCAGGCTTTTACAAAAAACAAAATCAGTGTGTTTCCATTTTAACTTAAATGGCAATAGCGTTCGGTTGGTATAAAGTTCTTTTGTTTTGCAATCCACATGTGAGTGTTCATATCTGAGAATCCAAAAGTGAAACTGATTGGCTACTGGTTGCAAATAAAACTGAATTGGCTACACTGTTTTTACCCTGGAAGCTGAACACAGTACAGAATGTAAACCATAAATGGTGAAAAGTTAACTTGATTTTTAAAGTTCCTTTAGTTTTACTTAAGTGGATAATTTAAATTTGCTCCTCTCCCTGAAGAACTCTGAAGTGTGGGGTACTATGGAGTGTCATGCAGTCACCCCTTTTCTCCAATTTATGGAAGGGGTGCATTTAAGGGTTAGTGAAGAGCATGGAAATGCAGTGTTGTCAGTAAGCTGCTGACACCCAATTGTATGCCTATTTCATTTGACTTGGACAGTGCAGTTCAACACTTCAGTCAATGTCTAGTTGAGATTATGGCATGGATGAAAGCGAGCTGATGAGGATTAATCTAGATAAAACTGAGGCGGTGAGGGTGGGTTGGGGGACACAACTGGAGAGCATGTCCTCCATTCATTACTTGATCCGTAGATAGAGGGGTTATTTAAAACTCTGTAGCTACTGTTGGCAATTCCATTACAGCAGTAACTCAGTGATCTTTTTACCAGCTGCGTCTGGTTAGGAGGTTGCTGCCTTTCCTTTCTTATGTGTCCCTGGCTACTGTTAACCCTGATTTTATTTCCTCAATATTAGACTATTGTAATGCTCCCTACATTGGTCTACTCCTTAATAAAACCATTCAGAGACTGAAGCTTATTGAGAAGGGCATCTTGTTGGTAGTATGTGACACCATTGCTCTGGGATCTGTACTGGTTGCCTACTGCTCCCCACTTAGGTCTGAAATAACCTGAACTTGGTGCCTTTCAAGGCACATTGCAAAAGTGACAGATGTTTGATGGGGTTTTGGAGAGGGCTGAGGGTTAGCATTTCACAACTTGGAAGTGGGAGAAAGAGTCCAGCTGTCTGGCTAGTGAAGTTCCTGGTGAAATTACTTCTGCTTCTGGAATTTTGTGTTGTATTATCTACAGCCTTGGAAAGATATCCCTTTATTTTAAATCTAAATTTGTTTACAGCATTAAGTACAAACTCTTCAAGTGCAAAACTCTTAAGATCTTGAAATTTCCATGAAATACCTTGGTTTCTTAAGAGATTTCTTTGTTAATGGATGTGCTAAAGGAATTAATCTAGATACGTGATCTAGGTTCAGTGCAACTGCAGTGATTAGCAAACATCACTGCATCAAACTAAACTTGAAAAGAGAGCAAACAAATGATTGTTCATGCTGATCAACTTGTATAGGTGATCTTGAAATGAAATTTTTGGAGATACTCAGAAGAGATGGAATGGCTTCTGAAATGAAAGGCATGGTGGTAGTTACGTTGCTGAGCATTTTTGTACTGGCTCTTAATTTCTGAAGTGATTACGCCCAAGGGGAATGAAAGTAGGGAAGAAGATTTTGAAATCTACAGTGATTACTCAGTTTCACATCTGCAAAGTGTTCCAATGTAAAAAAAATATCCCGTGACAACATAGCCTTTCCATTTACTACAGTTGTTTGCTAATGTGTCTGCACTATAAAAGAAATATAAAGCGGAAATAAGTCATTAAAGAAAAGTGTTACTTCTGTTCACAGTTCAGATTCTGAAATAATTGGCTATGCTTTGGACACTCTCTTCAATGTAGTATCGAATGATCTAGAAGAGGAAGAACAAGGTAAGCCTGCAGTAGTAACAATTGTGGTCACCCCCTGAAGTTAAATGCAACTTTTGTGTTTACTCTGTAATTTATGTTCAAATGATAAAAATGTAATGGTATGCAATTTACTAAACACTGTTCCTTTAATGGGTCCTTTCTTAAGATAGTACCACTACAATCATTTGTCTGAATGCAAAGAATATTGATCAACAGTAACTTGCATTGCCGTAATATGAAATCCTTTAACCCATTTCTTTCTGTAAGTAATATTTGGAATAAGTGTGTTTCAGTGGGGATTTTGTCTGTAGTTTCATACTAAATACAACAATGTTCCACAGAAGGATTATCTGACATTAGACTTAAGTTGTGTTTGCAGATTAGTCAATGTCTGGTAATTAAAGCTAAAACTGAGATGAGTGGCCCTGATCAAATGATAGGCTTCTTTTTTGCTCACTTATCAATGACTGTTTCTTAGAAAACATGGATTCCTTAAAAGCTAAAGGTGTCTGTGCACGAGTGTGAAAATATTTTGATTGCCAGCCATGCAATGACTCTCAATTTAGGATGGAAATAATAATAATAATTAATAATGCAACCCAACAAGCTCCTCTTCCCCTCCCACCCCAGTATTTCCATATCGGATCCGAGACATAATACATTTGGTCTTGAAACTTAATATTTTTAGCTGCTCATTGTCATAACAGCTTATAAGAAGAAAATGGTAACAAACGGATCAAATAGGAGGAATAGGCATTATGATGAGGGTTCCCAGTTGCGTGTTAAATGATAAAACCACACCTAGGCACATTTAGAACGAGACTATTTGGTTCATCGTTGGAGGCCTTTGAAGGCCTTTTCTTGAGCTGTAGATAAAGTTGACAGTCTTGCAGAATGATTACTGCTAAAAATGTTTCTTAAATAGCCTAATATAAACATAAAATCTTTAACAAGAATTTACTGTGGATCATAATTAGGATTTGGGGGAAAGTGTATTTCACCTTTAAAAAGACTGTGTATTGGAATTTGCTCTCTTTTACTATTAACCAGTAACAACTGGGGAAATCCCTGCTACTTAGAATGGGGTAAAACAGCTATCCCGTCAAGTGAAGATCTAAAGTTTTTCAGGTTGTTGGGCAGAATAAAGGGCATTTGGCACAATAGCAATGAGCAGTCAGACAGGAGGGAGACAGGCCTGGCTCATATTGGCCATGCACATAATGCCTGCACTTCTCCGCATGCCTGAGGGTGAGCATCAGTCAGTAAGACTTCTCTAGTGCTCTAATAACCGGTTTGTGGCAACTGAGGAATGAAGTGATTGGGTCTGGACTTCCTGGCTTCAGTCAAGTAATTCATAGACAGCTACCTCCACCAGAAAAACAGGCAGCCATTTAATTTAACAAATAAAGCCAGAGTGGGCTACATATTAAAACATACTACAATTTTGCTGCTGCAAAACACAACTTGAATTGACTTTTCCAAGAGATTGCATTTCTCCTTTTTGTTACAGCCTTTTGCAATTGCACGGGTAGGTGCTTCTGCTTTCATTAGAAAACCAGTCCTAGTTTATTAGTTTAAACAATCTAACCAATAGACCCACATACATACTCACTGTTAGTTTTAAAAATTAAAGTGTCAAGCACATCAAACCACTTTATTGACTTTTGGGGATTTTAAAGAAAACACATCACTCCGAATCAACAAAAGAAGGTCTGAAGGCTGGGTCAGCGCATGGGCAAAACATGTGCAACAGAATAGACTTAGGAAAATGAGAAACTTAGATATAAATGCATTTTCCAAAATTCATGGCATGCTAAATATCCATGGGATCATCATATATTGCATCCATCATACAGCTCAAGAGCATTGCAAGTAACTCACAACCTGGTTGTGAGGACACTCACAACCTGGTTGTTGATTTCAATTCTGTGTAGCACTGCTACTGTGCTGCTGGATTTTTTTCAGTTTTGTACTTGAAAAGCTGATGCTGCCAACAACGGTGGGTTTTGGGGTGGAACAATTCCGTACACAAGTTCTCCAAAAGTTTGAGCAATGGAGACCAGAAGGGAGGTCTTGATGGAAGGTATGTAGATTGACCAGTACATATAACTTAATGTAATGTCAAGGTATGGGCAGAAATGGAAATGTGCTTGAGCACTTTTCTAGAATTGTGCCTTCCCTTGCATTGCTGAATGAGACTTGCAGCCTGAAATGCTCAAAAGAAACTAATACGATGTATGGAAATCTTCAAATTCCTACCTTATTGTTCCCTCTTTTTCTTATTCCTATTCCTGCAAGTTCATTCAGTTGCCTCTTCTTGTGCAGTCTCCTTTATCGAAGGCACAGGCACCTCTAGTAAAATCTACTGCTGCAATTTTGGAGTTACTGAATAAATAGGCAGCACGAGTGCATGGAGTTTTTTGGCAATGGCCTTGGTAGAATACCCCCGTAAGAAGGGAGGCTCTGACATAAGAACATTGTGCTCAAACGGCCATTAAAAACAAAGAACTACTGGCCTAGTATCACGTGTGTGATCTGAAGTACTGCAGGAGTATAGGGTTGTCTTGTTCTTCCACTTCCATGACAACTAAAGTAATAGTGGTGGCAGAATTCCAAGATGGCTGCCTTTGAAATCCATTATTAGTTCTGCTGTACTACATGGAAAGCTGTTTTACATGTGAACCTCTCTTCTTTTTTTCCCCTCTTTTGTCTACTTTTACAGACGATTTGGAAGGTAAAAACCTCAATTTATATAGCATGCTGCTTTTATTAGTCATAGTTGCTAATCACGTTATTTTTCACCTTCACGCTCTCTTCACTGTTAAAAAGGACACTGTAAGACATTTTTATAATTCTTACTAAAAATTTTTCATAATCTTTCTTCTCTCAGATTTCTTAAGTTTGTTTTTGTACCTGAAATGTGTGTGTTTCCCATTATGCTCAGGCACTTATCAGTTTGTGGGCATGTTATTCTGTCCCATGATTCTAAATGGGCTTATTGGCATTCCAACAGTCTAAATACTTCTCGGTTAACTATTTAATGAAAGTGGATACCAGGGCTCAGCACAAGATTTTGGAGACCAAGTATGGATGCATAGCGTTCTGGTGTCTAGAAGAAGGATTGAAGGATTTAAGAGAAACTGTCACACAGAACAAAAGTCAAGCTTTGAACCTTCCAGCCTTCACAGTGTCCCTTTTAAGTAATACACGTTAAGAATATTTCATTATTACTTTCCTTTCATGGATCTAGCTGCCCACTTACGCACTTATTTGTTCCCCATCTGTTAATCTCTCACAGTTCTGGGATGCATTTAGTGTGTGTTAACAAATCAACTAAGACTGGTCGTTTGACAAGCGGTATTTGTTACTGAAACAGCTAAAACTAATCTTCATGAACAGAGATCCCTCTTCCCCTCCACTCGCAGAATTTAAGCGTGACTTCACATAACGATAGCCAGTCTAGACAGAGCATCTGCAGTAATGTAATTGACCAGTGTGTGGAAAATCAAAGTTGAAGTCGTATCCTTTTGACATGTTACCTTATTCTTTTTCCCCATGCCCTCTTCAGCTTTCTCTTCCATTCTAACTTTCAGTTTAATTTTTCTAGTTTTCCTTTTCCATATTTCCTTAAATGGTCTTATGATTTTTCTAGTGACTTATATTTAGTTTGGCCCTTGCATATGAAAGTCTAGGACAGAGGTTTTCAAACTGGGGGTTGGGACTCCTCAGGGGGTCGCAAGGTTATTACATGGGGGGTCACGAGCTGTCAGCCTCCACCTCAAGCCCCGCTTTGTCTCCACCGTTTATAATGATGTTAAATATATTAAAAAGTGGTTTTAATTTATAAGGGGGGGTATCGGACTCAGAGGCTTGCTATGTGAAAGGGGTCACCAGTACAGAAGTTTGAGAACCACTGGTCTAGGACATATTGAATGGGAACAAAACTATTGGAGTAAATAGACCCCTCAGCACACTGATAAAAGGAAATGGATGTTGGATTTGCCTTCCAGAACTCTCTTGAGCATTAAGACGCTAGAACTTAATGGAAGAACAAGGGCATGTGTTAATGTGAGTCTACTGGTAACTGAACTCGGTTTTTTTCTGAAAGCTGTAGGTGAACTTCAAGTTGTAAAGTCTGGCTCCTTGTGGTCTATGAGAATATTGTGTCAGGTTCGCCTGGGTTCAGCTATAAAATCTGTTTTCCAGGTTTTTGTAAAGTCGTGTACACACATAATTTTTCATGGTTATCAGAAGGGAAGAGAAGAGTTGACAACTTCCTAGACTAAAGTCTCAAATAGAACAGTTAACCTTAGATGACCCTACTTTTTCCAAATCAGTGGCACCAAAATGACTGCTTAACTGGAAGAAATGCATTTAACTTGTGTATATATTTGAGTAATGATGACTGGCAACCTAGGAAAAAAATTTAAATTGGTCATTTCTGTTACCAACAATTAATAATGGAAAAACCTAGCAAATGAAAAGTTAGACTCTAAAGGGCACTTCAGTGGTTGAACAAATGCTGGCTTTTGTACCCTTTGAGGAAGAGATCAAAGGTAAACATCTTTCCTTGTTCTCCCACAGTCCAGACTGTGTGCTAAAACTCAAGGTTGTGGGCAGTTTGTCACCATGTTACAGGTCTCTAAATTATGGAGGCAGCAGTACCAACTCCATAGTTAAGTCTGTATGGAGACTTGCAATTAAAGCAGAAATAAAATACTTGCGTTTTGCAAATAATTGACCTCAACTGATAGGCCAAATTTGGCCGAAGAATTCAGTAGCTCTGTAGAGGGTGTTTTGTGTAATGCTTCATAAAATGTTTAATGTTTGCAGATGAAGCATATAAAGCTGCTTCTTTCACAATATTGCCCTGTGTTCTGCACGTTACTTTGAGTTCCTCTAGTTTTAATACCAATAATCTACAAACTCTTCTTGAGCTAATTGATAACTTCTTGGCCGCTTTTGACATGTTTAATTTTAACACAAATTTCTTCATATTCAGGATAACAGCTGAGTTATGCAAAGGTTAGGTGGTGACAGAACTACTGTGTGTTAGCTGCTTCTGTTAACGAGAGCAGTCCTGTTGAGGCACTAGTTGTGCTCTGCAGAGTCCCTTGGGGAGTAGGTCAGGCAGCTGGGAGCATGCGGGGGTGCTATCAGGGGAGATGTAGCTCTGAGGTCATATGGGAATGGGAAGCACAGAGAATAGGTGTGGCTTTGGAGAGCATAACAGGCTGAGTGAGGCTTTAAGGGAAGAGCATTTTAGCAACAAGCTTCAGATGAGTAGGGAAGGACAGAGGCTTGTATCCAGGAGAGGAGGCATGTGGTTAGTGCCTTTTGGCAGCGCTGAGATTGGTGCTTGAAAGGTTCCCTAAGGTTGCGGTTTCATTGAGCAGATGAGCCCTTCAGGTGGACACTAGGCTCTTTCTCCACTCACCCTTCTTTTGCTCCTTCCTCGGCCACAGGTCTTCTGCTTACATCCCAAACTGCCCAACAAAAATGTTGCTGTTTTTCCTCCCACCCCAGCCTCCATACCTGATCACCCATCTGCTAGCTCGTCCCTTGGTTACTTGATGAACCATGAGTCAGCTTCATGGGAAACCAAAGAGGATGTAGGAATGTGGGGATGGGTGGGAGACTGGGTTTACACTAAAAGCCTGGGAGAGGGTAAAGGGGCTTTGCTCTGAATCACCTGTTCACCAGAGTGCCACTTCTCTAAATGGAGTGTCTCCTTCATCCACCTCATGCACAGCCTGAATTCCCCTTCATCAACCCCATGCCCCTACTTTCTCGCATTTCCTTCACCTGCACCTTAAAATGCAGCCGGTTCTATCGCATTGTGCTCTTAGCGTTGATATATATTGGTGTTTAAAATAGAGATGTGGGAGGGAGCTGGAGGAAGCATGTCATGGGTAAGGGGGTTGGTAGGGAGTGGGGGAGCGGGAACTGTACACTGGAGGATAGATGTAAGGTGTAGGAGGAGAGTTGGTATTGGGGAACAGAGCTCTATGAATAGGAAGATCTCTGTGGGGCTGGTGGTAGATGGGGAAGTGTGGGTGAAAGGGAGACAGTGGATGTCTGGTGACGTAAAGGGGATAATAGCTAGGCAGCTTTGATAGCTATGAAGGTGAGAAGCTGAGGGTTGATCTGCTGTGACTACATGAGGGAATTTCTAGCTGAGACTCTGTTAATGTTGTTAGAATGCATTGTTCACTACCAGATGCTGTAAAAAGTAATGAAATGACCGACTAAGGTAGTCATCACCTTATCTACCCTCCACTCAGCTGTTCTGTTTCTCAGCCTCATCCGCCACTTGGGACATAATGGAAAAATAAGTCTTAACTCTTACCATAAACAGAATAAACCAATGCATTCCCACAATGTGCAGACTTCAGTTCTGTAACTTACACGTACCTAAGCATGGAAAGATCACTAACCTGAATCACCCATTCACATGTCTGTTAGAAATGTTTAGGAGAATGTAAGTCACTCTGCCATCACCATTAGCAGTCTGACACCATGCTGCAGTTACATACCAGTATGAAATAACAGAGACCTGCTTTTGATCTATTTATGAAAGCTATGTCAAGCTGGATGTTAAGTGCCAAAACATGTAACCAACACCTGTGCTCTTAGCTCAAGGGTTCCTGTTAATTGTTCAGGATAAAGGTGGCCAGGCATAGCCTGTGGGAAGGGAGGTAGCTGAAGCTAGATGGGAAATTGATCATTGCAGTGAAACACTTAACTGCTTATTTCTTGGGTTTTTATGTGGATGATGCAGTCTAGCAACTATTAACGCCAAAGATAACTTTTCCAATTACTGCGTTAGATATGCACACAGGAGGTGAGACGTTCTTTTCAGTTATTGGAATGGGTTTCTTAGTAGATCATATTATGTAACTTTGAGTCAAATTCAGTTACTATATCCGGCTTGGAGAAGTGTTAAGTTTTTCTTGCAGGATGGAAGAAGACTCACACAATGATTTCTCCCCGGCAACTCTCTTCCCATTGTACTTTTTTTGGGAACAAGTAGAGTGAATGCAACTTAGAAAACTACACTTTCATTCAATATATTTTTAAGAGTCTGTGATATTGTAATTAGCCCAGAGTTGCCTATCAATGAGTACGTGCAGAATATATTCTTTCAGCATCAGGTACAAAACAAGTATCAGAGGGGTAGCCGTATTAGTCTGAATCTGTAAAAGCGGCAGAGAATCCTGTGGCACCTTATAGACTAACAGACGTTTTGGATATGATTATGAATATTCACCCACGAAAGCTCATGCTCCAAAACGTCTGTTAGTCTATAAGGTGCCACAGGATTCTCTGCTGCAGGTACAAAACAGCCCTTTCTTCTAAAATCTAATAAAGGGAGGATCACTGGTATTCCTAGATTAGATACTGCTAATTGCTGGCTGTTTCATTAACATACTCTTGTTATAGAAAAATACAGGTCTTGTTTCTGAAGGTGACCTTCAGAGAGTTCAGCATTCAATGAGTAGTGCACTGAATGCTCCCAAAAAGTAAGAGGGGTACTGTCATAACATTTTGCCAGATTAGGCCCTGACTTTCCAGCTTCTACTTATTGTAATGCCTACATATCCACTGTCTTAGTGCATCTGCCATAGAGCATCCAATCCACAGAGATTGGATGCAGCTCAGGAGGTAACAGCGAAATTTTGTAAAACTACATGTTGCATCTATAGCACGGCCCTCCCTGCACTGTCTGCGGTGGGGCTTTCCTCACGGTGAATGTGATATGACCTGCATAGTGCATGTGGAACCATTACACAGAGCAGGAAGGAGGGAGTATCATGAGAGTTAGCATACATTTGGCAGGATTGTTTTTGTAATAGCATGTCAAGGATTAGCTGACTCCAGTTTAACTCAATAGATTATCAAGAGATCTAATGTCTTTGAATAGTTAGCTTTCTCATTTGGTAATTATACAAGGTTGAAAAATATGGTGCATATTACCATTGCCAGATTCCCCCATTGTGCTTCACATGCAGGAAGCAATTGTAACTGGGACAAGTTTAGTTCATGCACATTCAGTTCTTCTGAATCTTAGGCGAGCAACAAGGAAGTTTATTTTGACGGGTTTCTGTGAGGCAGGCCCCTGTCCATAGATTGGATGGAGACAGTCATTTCTCTTACGTCATCAAACAGTACTGTACAGTAACGAATTTCTGCTGCTACTGACTGGAATTGGATTGAACCAGCGATCTGCAACCGAAAGGCTAATCAGAGACCATATCAGAATCTAACTAAATACAACCTCCGTTAACTGAAAGATGGTTGTACCACAGACTCACATCGCTCCGTGATCAATTCTTATATTTAATATCCCTTGATTATCCAAAGTCTTATCTAAACTTAATTGTTGTTTTTCCATCATGTTTGAATGATGATTGTCGTTGCCTAGTATGGGAAAATATACACAGGGTGCAACAGTATTCATGATATCTGGCATGCTGTTTCAACACTCTTGGTGCCATCATTGCTACTTCTCCAGTCTGTCCAACATGAACATCTTAAATAACAATTATAAGACTGAATTACTTGTGTAGAACTTAAATAATTCTAGTCCAAAAGCTAGATAACAGGATGACGGTGAATTGCCTTTATAAAATTAGTCCAAATCAAGATCTGAGCGGTTATTTTGCCATCAATACGTCTTAAAATGAATGTCCCTTTTTTTTTGGTGCATCTGAGTGTTTTTTTCATCACTGAACCAAAAAATAAGTAAATCCTTTTTCAAGAGTAAATAAGTACTTGGACATGCAACTTTAGACAGTTTTACTCCTAAACTAAAAGTCTTGAAGGAGGGAGCTGTAAATCTACCTTTTTCTTTGAAGAAGGTATTGAATGATCTTTGTGGCACACTTGTTCAGCTGTACACTTCACTTCAACTGCATGCAAACACTAAATCCCCAAGGCTGCTTCCTGCCCTTCATTTGGAAAGGCAGGTGTTCTCTGCTCTGTAAGAGCTGTTTGATCACTTGGGAGTTTGCTTGCATTTTGAGTGTGTGGTCCTGTAGATGAGAAATGTGGCTTTGAGCAGACGTGACTGATGAAAATAGAATTTCTTGTAAACAATGCAGTTAAAAATAATCTAGATTTTATGAAGTATTTATCTGGGACCTGATCTGATTCCCATTAAAGTCAATAGCAAGACACCATCCTCTTAAATGAAAGCTGAATCAGACTTCTACTGAGTGAATTTATGGTTTTCCATTATTAGAATTAATTAGCGCCTCATTTACTGTTCTGACTTTGGGATAGAAAACACTCAGATTTTCTCTCATGTTTAAACCAATGTAAATATTGTTTGTGGCACACAGATTCCAGCAATGATTACTGTGGGGGAAAAAAAGATATATTTATTATTTAATATGGCAATAAGGATTCTTTGGAGCTTGACTCATAAGTATCTTATATAGGCTGTGTGTTTACTTCAACCTGCTAAAAGAAGTTCTACAGTTATTTTAATGTCACCATGTAACACATTCTTCTTGAACATTACAGAAGAAAATTCACAAAAACAGGTTGATGATCTGGGAAGGCAGTTTACAGAAATGTTCATTAAACAGCAAGAAAATGTCACTCTCCTGTTGACCTTTCTAGAGGTGAGTAGTGGTGCGGTACTCCTCTACCCTGATATAATGGTGTCCTTGGGAGCCAAAAAATCTTACTGCGTTATAGGTGAAACCGTGTTATATTGAACTTGCTTTGATCCACTGGAGCATGCAGCCCCCCCCCCCCCCCCGGAGCGCTGCTTTACCACCTTATATCTGAATTCATGTTATATCAGGTTGCGTTATATCAGGGTAGAGGTGTACTTTGAATACTGAAGAAACGTTAAAGTGGGTGTTTGATTCTTCATGGTAGTGTATCTCTGGTGTAGTACAAATTAAACTTGAGGCAATTTAGGAAAAACTTTGGTGACTATGGGCGTGAAATCACTCTTGCAGAATGAAAAAGGCAACATCTCACAATAGGATAGGTGAAAGTGCTGCCTTTTAGAAGCAGAGCAGGACTACAAATGGTTAGAGGAACACTGGGGAGAGAAGGGTGGAGCTGAAACTAGTGGTAATTTTGTTACTGTTAAAGCGAAAAACCAGCATGGGGTGAGATTTGACTTTACAGCATATTTGCTGTTGCAGAGCAGAGCAGGGAAAGGGCCCTGCTCACAGTGATGAAAGCCCATCTACATTTGGGCCATTTGGCACCCAGTCATACAGCTGTCCCGTTTTTAAAGTCACTGTGTAGGACATTTGCAAGAGTGTGAAATGCTCCTGGATTCATTGTTTACTGTCATTTTCTATATCCCCGCAGGAATTTGACTTCCAGGTTCGCTGGCCTGGAGTGAAACTTCTTACGTCATTGTTAAAGCAGCAAGGACCCCAGGTGCAGCAGATAATTCTTGTCAGTCCCATGGGTAAGGACACTTCTAACGGAGCGTTGTAACTACTGTTGAAGGAACTTCCAAAATGGGATTATAGTAAACTCCTTATGGTAATTCACATCATGTGGTTGTTTGCTTTTTCAGGTGTCTCGAGGCTCATGGATTTACTCGCAGATTCTAGGGAGGTGATACGGAATGACGTAAGTACAGAACAAAGGGATTGTGATCATGCTTGTACATACGTTTAGAGTTGTTCATCCTCTCCGCAACTAGAAGCTCTCTATTGCATTGTTTCTGTAATGCTGCACTCAACCTCCCCTTAGTCCTGCTGCTCCAGAGCGTGTGTGCTCTGGAGAGACATGAAAGGGTGGGTGGGAAGGAATGGGTTGGCATGTTCCCGAGACAGATTCAGTTTTTGTCCTGGATTGTATTTGCATCAGTAGCTCGTAGAACCACAAAGCACCATGAGTGTATGCAAGAGCGTAGCTATGGGAGACAGTATATCTAGAGATGGCCAAAACACCCCTCCCCCATTACTGAGGAGTGCTGCTCTGTATATGATTTTTATAGCCACTTCCTGTCTTAATGCTTTCTTTTGGCAGTTTTTTACATTCCCATTTAGAGCTAAGTTTGAAGCATAACACACTGCTTCACATGGGGTTTGATGCAAGTTGCCACATGCATTATGTACAATTGTATCCAGTAATTGCCACCAAGGTTTTACACTCCTAATGTATTATTACTGTCAAGGAGGGCACTTCTTTAAAGCTAACGCTCCTCTTCTAGTAAAGCTTTGTCTAGTCACTATATTTATCTTCTTCCTGAAGGGAGTCTTGTTACTGCAGCAGCTGACAAAAAGCAACGCTGCCATTCAGAAAATAGTTGCCTTTGAAAATGCCTTTGAGAGACTGCTGGATATTGTAACAGATGAAGGGAACAGCGATGGAGGTATGGTCTGAACTAAATGTTGCTTTACTCACAAGGTGTGGTGATGGAGATAAAATGCCAGGACTGTTGCAATGCTTGTGTCAGTCCGAGTAGAATCTCAAGTTTTTTTGTGTTTAGTATAGAAACAACAGAGTGAACAGCAGATGGTCACAGTCAGTGACTTTCAGGTGTTACCACTGCTATGTGGATGGGTAAAAGGATCAAGTACACAAAGTAGGATCATAATAAGAGTAGGATCTTCTTGGATTCTGATTTGAGGCCTTCCATTAGAGATTTGCAAACTTAATTTCTTCTTTGAATGTGTCTGCATGGATCCCACTGGGAGTGTGCATGTGCAAAAGAATGGACAGCCAGCAGGGTGACTAAGCTTCTCATGGCTGAACCTCCTTATAAGAGACTCCATAGGGACACAGTGGTGCTCAGATGTCACCCAGAGTCATCTGAACTAGTCAATTAACCTGCCTGTCTTCTTCCCGAAGCCAACTTGGCTCTGGGGGAGAGGAAATTACACAGGACTTCCCTTTATTACATGGACAGGACCAATGTTGGTAGTCACACGTTGACATTCTAAAAATCCAGTGAGCTCTTCACAGAGAATATTGAAGTGAGTAACACAGTGCTGTACCTCTTCCACTGAAAGTGAAAGCTCACTCTAGTGGAGCACAAGCAACCTCCTCTGCCTGCTTCGGGAATGTGCCAGTTTCAGAAAACTGCGAGGCAGCGATGTGGTGTAACCCACTATTGTACAGTGTCTTGGATTGAGTGGCTAGGTTGGATGCCATACTCAGGAAAGCAGTTTTACAATCATTATTTGACGGATGCAGCTGAAACTCCTCCTTCTCTCCAGCGTGAGGGGACACTGCTTGAACAGTCACTTCCCCTACAGTAGCTGGGGGTTTTCAATATGCTGTGGTTGCATAGTTCACGACCCACCCTCCATCACCACGTTCCTGAGTCCTCCAGCTACCACAGACTTTGAATTGTGAGGTTGCAGCTGTTCCATGTTTTTCAATCCCACATGGCAGCATGAAAAGGCAAAGAGTGCATGTGTGCCCCCAGAGACACAACTATTAAACAAAAATCAGACCTTGCGTACGTAAGATGTGTGGGCATACGTGCCTACAGTGGGATCCATGCTTGCACTGCAGAGAACCATGGTTACCACAGTGTAAGTCACCGTTCTTCATACCTCTGGTAAATACACAGAATAACAGGGTACTGCCTCCTAGCCCTTATTCTAAAAATGCCCATTCTGGATTTAAACAGTCTGTGGCATTGGAGGTGAAGGGCAAATACCATCCCAGACAGCTGGCATAAGAGGTGCTGTCCATTTTCCTTGTGTCTTCAACTTAAAACGTGAGGCTGAACACGCTGCATATTCATACTTCTTGTCATAGGCAGGAGTCAATGAAAGGAGGCTGTGTGATGCTAAAATACCTAGGGGATAACAGACAGTAACAGCACCTGCGCATGAGGGAAGTTGACAGGCCATTGCTCATAGGCAGCTTAGCGATAGCAAGTGTTACGACAAAAGGGTCAAAAATGTTTGGACTCAAAGGATATTGTTGAGCAAATCATGATATCATAAGATATATTTCTAAAGGTATGAGGAAAGGAAAAGTGAACAAGCAAATTGCAGAGAGGGCACTTACTTTCAGAAGCGCTAAACTCTCCATTCTCTTCCCTCCTATTTCTCTGCTTCAGGTTTATCTTCACTCTGACCTTCCTCAGGCTTGGATTGCTGAGCACGACTGTCCACAGCATGGCTAGCAGGGGAAAGCTGTCGAACAGCTGCTCCCTGTTGCTCCAGGCCTTAATGCTACACACCTATGCCTGTTGTTTTCACAAGCTGAGGGAATTAACCTTTAAGCCTCTGTATCAGCAGACCAGGTTTGATGCCAGCACAGAAATAGGAGGGTGTTGTCACCAGTCAGTCTGCTCCTCTCATTCAGATTCTTGGGCCAAGTTGTTTTAGTTACATCCCTTTTCTCTGTGCATAGGTTTTTGGCATTATTGCTTGTTGTCAGTGTCCTCAGTGCAGTGCATAATGTACAGTTCACAATTTAAATTGGATTATCTCGCTGATTAGATCTAAGAATTTCTTCTCCCTTTTAGAAATTTAAATTAGCAATAACTTTGGAATGAGAGGAGAGAATGTTGTTTGAGTCTGAATAAATCTACGGATTACCCAGTAAGAATTACTACAGTAAAACCCTTACCTTGGGTCCCTGGCATCACACTAGTGTTACTTAGGATTGTCTTTATTTTTCTTCACTGTTGCAGTAGAAAAGGAGACTGATGAAGCCTGTTCCTGGAATAGAGAGACATACTTACTTCAAGCCATTAAAAAAGCCCCCAAAAGACTGAATTTTCATTGCCACAAGAAACCTTTGTATTATGTGCAGTGCACATTCTCTAAACAAATAAGTTTCATTTGAGAGTTATGGAAGAACCATAATTTGTCCCCATTAGAATATTGGGCTTCTAAGGATTGACAGAAAGTATCATTCTGTTCTGCTATACCTGAAAGGTGTTAGACCTCTGGAGATGGAATATCTTTCACTTTCTCAGTTAATCCATGCCTTACCTCTTGTCTTTCCAGGAATTGTAGTGGAAGACTGTCTTCTCCTGTTACAAAATTTGTTAAAGAACAATAATTCCAATCAGAATTTCTTTAAAGAAGGTTCATACATTCAGCGTATGAAACCTTGGTTTGAAGTTGGAGATGACAACTCTGGTTGGTCGGCACAGAAAGTTACTAATCTTCATCTAATGTTGCAGGTAAAACAACTTGCAATTTACTGATGGAACAATGCTAAGAATTTGCGTACTTCCTTCTGCTTTCTAAATCTTTATTTTTCTGCTTTTGTGGCCAGCTGTTTGTTTGCAGTTTTTTTTCCCTTTGGAAAGTGTCTGAAGCCAGAGACTAAATCTAGTCAGTTGAAAAAAACCCAAACCCCAGAATAAACGTATCTTCAGGTAGCATACTCAGAGCATTCCTGACAACTTTTATGGTTTGATAACTTTCCTTCTCTTTCTCTCTCCTGTTGCAGTGTGTAAGATCAGTCAGTAAAATTGTGCATAGAGTTCTGTCAAATCCCCAGAGTAAACTGAAAATGTCCAAGTATTTTTAATAATTCAGTTAACAGTAATCTTCTTTTTCAGGTGGGAGTTGATGAGAGAGTCACGCAAGAGTGTTTCTCTTTTTTCAAGTTCTTGGAGTTTTTCTCTTTTTCTAAAATCACAGAAGAGAGTTTTGATCTTGTGTTATCAAAAGCTCACAAGATGCTATACAATCGCTCAGCTCTGAGTTCAGGCTGTATTCATTCTGCCTTTCATATGACCTATATGCATAAAACTGCGTTAAGCATACTTCAAAGTTGCGTGATTAATTACTCTGTATGGACATTTCCTAATTTAAGATTTGGTGTTTTAATCTTAAATCTACCCCCATGGTCAGCAGAGGATGTCCACGGTCACTTATCTCAGCAGATTATATGTGATCATAATTGAAACATTTTACACTGTCTGCTGCAAGCAGCATCTCAAAATGGGCAGAGTTACATTTTGTCTGTAGAGTTTGGAAGCATTACCATTACTTTACAAATAAACTCCTGGTTCAAAGAATGTAAGTGTGGAATCTCCAGTGCTTGGTTTGAATTGTGCAGGAGTAAAGACGACATTAAATTTCATGGCAAGTGAAAATGTACAGCTCATAGACTTGGCAGCCTGTGGAAGCCAAATATCGGGAGTAGCATCTTTACTGTGAAACTGGATTGCTGGATGTGTTCAGCATGCCAGTGTGAATACACAGTCTCTCAATTCAGAATATTACTGAATGTCATATGCATGTTACCAGTCCATCCTCAGCACTACAGAGGTGTAAACTACAGTACATAAACATCCTGGAACTTTTTTTGGAGTTGTAACTATCAATATGTTAAATATCAACTATCAAAACTATCCACAACTGGAATTTGAGCAAAATCAAATACTCCTAATGCAAAAGTTCTGAAAAGTATATAGTATATAGGAAAAAGAAATGAACACAAAAGGTCTCCTTCAAAACTATTAGAAGTATAATGGTAGGCTTCCTTTTTTTAATTCGTTTTGACTGCTTCATTTCCACCTACGCATGCACACTGTGCATCTCTTGTATTCCAGAAACTATTAAACCAGAACAATAGTTGGTGTCGTTCAATGAAAAAAAATGTGTTGGTCTACCATTGTTAACTAAAAAATCAACTAATTCCAGTGGTGTTAGTTAGCACCAGGGCCGACTTTAGGGCAATTCGGCCGATTCCCCAGAATTGGGCCCCGTGCCGCTATGAGAGCCCCGCAATGTCCCGGAGGAGCTGCCACCGAAGTCCCGCCATTGTCTTTGGCAGCAGCTCAAGTGCTGCTGCAGAGGAAGGTCACTCCGTCAAAATGCCACCGAAGGCACTGGCAGCCGATTGAGCTGCCACCAAAGTCCCAGCACTGGCAGCGGCGGTGGCAGCTCAGTAGTTGCCACTATCTTCAGCGGCATTTTGGCAGAGGGACCTTCCTCCGTGGCAGCATTTGAGCTGCCACCGAAGACAGCAGCGGGACTTTGGTGGCAGCTCCTTCAGATTGGGCCCCGCAGTGCCTAACGCCGGCCCTGTTTAGCACTATGTAATGGGGTGTGGAATGTTATGTTTTTAAATCACTTTTCAGCTCAGAAATGCTCTTTAAAATATTTTGAAAAACTCTTTAATAAATGACTTTTTAAAATGTGTTAATGTTTAGCATTATACTTATTTTAAAATGAGTGCATGAAACAAGTGACAACATTTCTTTGGGCAAAGACTCAATTGTTTGACGCTCTTGCAAGTATACATCTTGTGTGTTTATGATGTCTTTGTAAACTCTATAGAATTTGCTATTGCAGTGAATTCGTAACTGGGCTAATTGCATAATTGGCACTTCTGTTTTCACTGAGGTGCCTATTAAGATTTTTTTCTGTACTGTAACTAATGACAACTGCTTTAAGAACAGTGAAAAGAGATAATTCATTCTGAAGGAATGCTGCCCTCTTGTGAAAAGTAGCTAGAGTCAATTTATGACAGAACTGTGTGCACAAGTAGCACAGTTATTCCATTTGGGTATGTAGCTTAAATTCCTGACAGAGTTTCAGCACAAGCAGTGGGCTCAGACATTTCGGAATCTTGAAGAAATCCTCAGGTGTTGAGTTTTACTTTAACTTCTAATCCAGTGGCAGCTTTAAAACACAAAAAAGTTTCTGGCCATTTGTGGGAATTAGAGCTGCATTTTTTTCTGAAGAGTAGAGTAGACTTGTGTGTCCTGGCTAGATTCCAATTTAAACGTTCTCTGCAGTGTCACTAGCCTTCAAATGCTACTTGGGTATTGACAGTTTTGTACAGTAATGTTTACTTTCTCTCGTTCACCTCGTGAAGCGAGCCTAATGAAGAGATGCAGCACCCCCCTTCAGTTTTCACAGATGCATGAAATCAATGTTTTAATGCCAGGGTTCCCTCCCTCCTTAGACCAATGTGCATTTCTCTTCTTTGCAGCTTGTGCGGGTGTTGGTGTCCCCCACAAACCCACCTGGTGCCACCAGCAGTTGTCAAAAAACTATGTTTCATTGTGGGTTATTACAGCAGCTCTGCACGATCCTGATGGCAACGGGTGTTCCTGCCGACATTCTGACTGAGGTAAGGGAGGGTGAGGAAGCAGGGAGAGGAGGTAGCCAAGAAACAGGAAAGCAGTCGTATATGAGACTTTCTAGCCATACAGTGGAATCATATTAGATTAATTTAATATTCCTTAACTATCAGTTTTGGAAGTCTGAGAGATTTCAGTTTCTCTTTCCCAAGCAATGATATATGTTTAGGGTGTCTCCTTACAGTTATAGCTCTGTAAAACAATCGAATGTAAAACTTGCTTTGCTTCTTAAATCCCAGCTTGAAGTGTGTATGTGAATATGTATATATGTTCTACATTTACTGGACGGCAATTTGATTTGCTTATTGCTTTTTGTGGGGTTAGGGAATTCCAGAGTCAGTTCAGTCCCTGGTCTTTTTCCTGACCTTCAGTGCCAGTGTGAACAAGCTAGCATGAGTTTCCACAGCTGCAATAATAGATGTATTTTTCTAGCTTCTGGGAAGTCCTTTACCAGGTTAAGGTGAGAGCAATTAATCCCTTACCTGAGGACACTAACTAGGTCAGGTGGATCCCAGTGATTGTCCCGCCTCCAATATTAGCAGCCTTGGCAAATGGGCTTGACGTGTTTGTCATAACAGTTGCATTTTTAACTCTAGGTATCCAAAAGATATTTCAATCTAGCCTCACCTATGATGAGAGTATATAACAACCTTTTTAGCCTATTTCATTTGGGGGTTGCCTCCGTTTTAGTGTTGGCTACCTTTCCAAAAAGATATAGCTGAGTAAATCACTTCAGCTGCACCATTGACCTCTTCCTAATTTACCTGAATTTACCTCCAACATAAACTTGGTTTTAGCTTAGTTTTCTGTGGTAACCTCATAAGCTGACTCCAAGTAATGTAGGCTACTGAAAATGCTGTGCGCCATGTGACACTTCTGAAATTACTTTTCTTCTGTTACGTGTTGTTTTTCAATAAATGGAGGGGCAGGTCAGCCATTTTTTACCTCCCTGCATCCTAATTTGCAACTTCCCTCTAGAATTTACACCTTTCTGAGCTACATTCAGGATCTACTTTCCTAAATGACTAATAGCATTAAAACGACAGGACATCTGGCTTCCTTGCTTTGAAAGCACTATCTCATCTAAATAAAGACTTCAAAATTTAGAATATACTGGTCTGCCCCAGTATTTACAAACACTATGTTTAAAAGTTGATATCTGGGTCAATGTATTTTATAAATATTCTGATTGCTGGAGGAGTTAGTTTATTGCTGTTTTGGTATCTTGATTTCCATGTCAACTTTGTGTGGATTGTCTTACTCTCCTTCAGACCATCAACACTGTGTCAGAAGTCATTCGAGGATGCCAGATAAACCAAGACTACTTTGCTTCTGTAAATGCACCTTCAAATCCACCGAGGTAGGGGAAGAAAAATGCTTAACCATTTACCAAGCACAGATATGTTGACATGGAAAAGAGCTTCCATTTAGAATCTTTCATCAGTCAGAAAGGGAGTCTTTTATTTAATAATTTAAAGCTACAGTAGGTCACGCCAAATTAAAGCTTCGCTGTGGCAGGATTATCAGACGTGCATTAGTTGAAGTGTGAAGATGTCTAGATGGCTTTTGAACTGGTCTCACTTAACATCTTCCTTCATGATCTAGCAAAGGAAACGAACAGTATATTAATGAAATCTGTGCAAACTGGGGAGCAGTCCACTCCAATGAAAGGAGAGAGAATATGTAAGTGACTCAGGGTATATCTGTGCTGCAATTAAAAACCCTCAGCTGGCTCATGTCAGCTGATTCAGGCTCACCGGGCTTGGACTATGGGTCTGTTTAGTTGTCTAGACGTTCAGGATCTGGCTGGAGCCTACGCTCTAGGGCCCTTCCCCCAGTGCAGGATCCTGGAGCTTGGGCTCCAGCCAGAGTCTGAATGTCTGCTCCACAATTAAACAGACCCTTACAGAGCCCTGCAAGCCTGAATCAGCTGATCTGGGCCAGCCACCGGTTTTTAATTGCAGTGCAGACATTGGAAAAATAGACAGAAAATGACCCTGATTCGGTGGGTTGGAGGAGGAAAGCTAAATTATTTAGGAGAAATTTCTCTAGTCTGCACCACACATGCCCAATGAGAGGAGAACTTGTAAAGCCAAAGTGATGCAAAACCTGAGATGGGCAACAGCAGTAAACTGGACCTGATTTTGCAACATGATACAGCAGTTTTTTAAATCCAGTACCGTTATGGGCTGCCTGTGGCAAGGCTTCATGTCCTAGAGTAGAGAAGTAAAATTTTCTATCCAGCTCTGATGTGACTGCACGTATTATATTCAGCTGTGAACGCATCCTACTGTAAAGATGTTGACATGCTGGAGAACAATAACAAGTTATCAGAGCAGAACAGACTGATCTCAAGTAAAACATGAAAATGGAATAATATGAATAACTTGACTAATTGATTAGGAAGGGGAAAAATAAGTCTACCAATTATTTGTATGATGGAAACACCAAGAAGGGAGAGGAATCCAGTGTTGTACCTGAAGATACAAGTAGTCAGAGTAATGGATGAGAAGAATTTTCTTATAGCAAGATCTGTTAGGCAGTGGAAAAGCCTCATGGTTCGTGCTTTCGATACTAGACAGGACTAAGCACTATAGAAAAGTCCTGTAAGAAACCGACGTGTATTGGCAAGGAGATAGCGTGGATGATCCAACAGACCTCTTCGGTCTTGGTCTATGATAAACATAAGGAGCAAAATGTGCTGTAGTGAGAGAGAATATTTTAGGGTTAAACCTGAAAATCCAGTTACCCCTAAAGATAAATATCCAAATATATGTTAAACCTTATTTAGGACTAAAGCTGATAATACCTTAGTTCCTTGGGCAAGTTATATTGAAGTAGAAACAGCACCTGAAAGAGTGGCTGTGACGTTCCGTTAACGTGCGCAAAACGTTCTCTCCTAACTGGCCTAGCAGGTCAGTCTGCTTCAGCTTCTTAGATGTAGAATCTTCCATTTCAGTTGTAAAAATACATCTGATGGTACACATCGGCTTACTGCAATCATAACATTGAGTGCAACAGTGTTCTTTGCACCAGTTACCCCCACAACATAGTTTTTAAAAATATAGATTTTACTTTTCATACTAAAACCTTGACATTGCTTTTGTTTCTTGGGCCATCTTTTTAAGAGATTTTCTACAGCTGGTCACATGCATCCGACGAAGTGGGTATTCACCCACGAAAGCTCATGCTCCAAAATGTCTGTTAGTCTGTAAGTTGCTACAGGACTCTTCGCTGCTTCTGTAGCTAGAGAAAATCAGCCCCTCAAGTGTGTATTCCAGTGGTACTTGTTAAATTGGATTTAAAAAAAAAAAATGGATTATAGACCGCTAATACACATTTCCATACAAACATGCCACTAAAAGCATTCAGGCTGTGGTCCTGTATCGTGATCAGTTGTTGTCCTGCACCAGAGCAGAGTCTATCTGTATTACAAGTCTGATTTTTGTTAATATAGACAAGACCTAGCAGAGGTTTCACTACAGTTGATACACCTACAACTAAGCTTTCAGTATTCCTGCTACCCTAGTCCTGAGCCTACCCTGTACAGTAACAGCAATTGTATTTATTTTGTGACTTTTTTATTTTAATGGGCTGTCTCTTTCTTTCAAAACAGGTCTGCAATCGTAGTACTTCTGATGTCCATGGTGAATGAAAGGCAACCATTTGTACTGCGCTGTGCTGTCCTTTACTGTTTCCAGTGTTTCTTATACAAAAACCAAAAAGGACAAGGGGAAATCGTTTCAACACTTCTACCGTCAACCATAGACGGTATGCAGCTTGAAAATTTCAAAAACAAATCACACTTGAGCATCCATTTGGATGCATCATCAAGGTTTCCTCTAAAATATAACATACTTTTAGTGAAGTGCCAAGAACAAGAGATGTAAAAATCACCTTGTGAACAGTGTTTTAATCTGAGAGAATTGTTTGACTTGAATTCTATTTGAACTTAACTGACAATGCATGTAACATTCAGGTGTTAAAGGTACAAGAATTCAGGTTGTAAAATTTGGTTAAAATTATTTATGCTCTAGCAGGATAAGGACAGATACCAAATTAGTTAGTTATCTGTGCTTGGAGTTGACATGGAGGGATTGTTTCTGTTTTGTTAGAATCTATGCTAATTTGTACTAAAACATTATTTTTTTTTGTTCTTTGGCATATAATTTACACATTCACTTTCTAGTTTGAGAAATAACTTTCAACCTTGTACTTTACAAGTAGGCGGAGGGATGTATATGTGGGGAAATGTTTCCTGACAACTTAAATTCCAAGGAGGCTGAGAACCAGACTGGTATTTTAATAAGATACAAAATCTTAGCTATCAAGCAGCAATATCGGAGCTGCATTCCCTAGTATGACATGTGAAATGACATTCACTTTTGAAAGAAGGCATTATGACCATGCCCCATTTCTTTTCATTTATTTATCAAACATCCAACATTTGCTAAGTGTGTCTCAGAGAATAAGGCAGGTGTCCTCCAAGGAAAGGGATATAACATACTAGTAAAATGATGGGAAGGAAATCTAACACATTGCTTCTCACTGCCACAAGGTGTTTTTTCTGATCCAGCCCTCCCTCTAAAACAGTCTCTCTTTCACACCTCCTGTTACACTGTGTAACTTCCCATTTATAGACATTGGGCGAAGTATAAGCAAGTTTCAACATGAGGTGATCAGTCAAATTTCCATTTATTTTACAGTTAAGCCAAGAGGCTTTCTACAGTCTTCCAGCTGTACAAGCTGGATTTGGAGGCCTTTGTCTGCCATAACTCTCGTGGGCTAGTACTACATGAATGTGCACGTGTGAAAACAAACTGTGCTTGATGGATTCACTCCAGTATTTTGAGGCATTAAAGGTCACAGAGGCTTTCCCGTTACCATTTTAACACACACAATGTCTGTCTTATCCTTTTTAGGCTGTCAAGTATCAGAGGGGTAGCCATGTTAGTCTGGATCTGTAAAAGCAGCAGAGAATCCTGTGGCACCTTATAGACTAACAGACGTTTTAGAGCATGAGCTTTCGTGGGTGCATCCGACGAAGTGGGTATTCACCCACGAAAGCTCATGCTCCAAAACGTCTGTTAGTCTATAAGGTGCCATAGGATTCTCTGCTCATTTTAGGCTGGATACTTAAAAGTAATGGCTCCAACTCCTTTATTAATTATCTGCCTGTCAAAACTCAGGCTGTTAACCTTGTCAGAGTATTGAGGCCCGTTCAAAATTTTCAGGGAGTACTTTCTTGTTAATTATTTACTCAGTAAGATCTTTAAAAGCTTTTCTGGCAAGCTTCATCTGTCATCCTACTTTCCTACTTAGTCAGTACTTTTCATCTGTGGCGTTCAGAGCTCCTTCCAAAAGTGCCATCCCCTTTACTCAGGAGGAATCAGATGCTGGGGGGTTGCCCAGAGTGACTGGTCGTGGTAGCTCTGTGACTAGAACCCATGTCTCCCAGTTCCCGGGCTCATTCACTGGATCACGCTACCTGCCATAGAAAAATGTGATGAGCCATCCTATTGACCGCCTGTGTGTGGCTGTTTAGGATTTGAGAGAACATTCCAAATGTCTAATGTTACATAAAGACCAGGAGTACCTGTGGCACCTTAGAGGCTAAAAAATTTATTAGAGCATAAGCTTTCATGGGCTACAGCCCACTACAAAAGCTTATGCTCAAATAAATGTGTTAGTCTCTAAGGTGCCACAAGTACTCCTGTTCTTTTTGCGGATGCAGACTAACACGGCTGCTACTCTGAAACCTGTCATAGTGTTAGATAGAATCATAGAATATCAGGGTTGGAAGGGACCTCAGGAGGTCATCTAGTCCAACCCCCTGCTCAAAGCAGGACCAATTCCCAACTAAATCATCCCAGCCAGGGCTTTGTCAAGCCTGGCCTTATGACCGGATTTTTTGGTTAATGGAGGTGTAGCACTCCAAGTAGCTGACAGGTTGTTCTCTCTGAAAAGTGTGATCTTTCCGAAGGTTTCCTCTGAGATTGTAGGTGTGGTGGGGCCTAGCTGGAGTGCTTGGCAATAGCACGAGACACCCTCTCTCTCTTTGCCGCATGAAAAGCAGTCATCTTCCATTGCGCTTACCCTGGACGACTTGATTAGGTGCCATATTTTTATTCCTAAAGTTTTTATAGAATTAAGATGTCTTCAGATGAATGTAGAGATTAAATCGTAACCTCTCTGAGATGGGACCATGTGTGTGCGAACAGCACCTAGCACATTGAGTCCCCATCCTGGTTGGGGGCCCTCTGTGCTACTGTATCATAACTACTTTACGAGTCTTCATCATGTGGCTTGCTTTTGTGCCACAGCATTTGTTTGTCATTATTTCTAGCTACAGGTAATTCTGTGTCGGCTGGCCAAACTGCTCTGTGGCGGACTCTTTTCCACGGACTCTCTCTCAAACTGGTGCGCTGCCTGGCCCTGGCCCATGCTTTACAAGATTAACGCACTCTGAAAGAGCAACTGCTAAGAGTTCAGCTTGCAACAAGTATTTGGTAACCCTCCAGGTGTCTTTGCTGCAACAGTGCACCACATTCTTCACATGGTACTGTATCATTGCCACGGTTTCTGTTTGCTTAAGAAGTAAAATGTTCCCTTGCTATTAGTCGCTCAAAGAAAAATGTTAATTTTCTCAGCTTACAAGCTGCAGCGAGACTCGATATAGATTTAGTGCTGGTTGTTTACTGTAACACTACAGCATGGAGTGCCTTTGTCGTAAAAATGGAAGGTAGCAGATCTGCCTTCATAAAAGTGCCATCTGAAAGCTGCTTGTCCATGTCATGAGTCCAGCACCTTAGATTTGAAATGCATTGTTCTAGTCTGTTCCTTTTTCATCGCTATTTTGGAATGCAGTCACATATTGAAAGTGTACAACTAAAACAATTTGGAATGATTTTCCACAATTGTTACAAGAAACACCAGAGATTACTGTAACTGAAGATTATAACTGTGTGACAGACCCGACCAGTGGGGTACAGGAGTCTGGTAAGGCAAATATACTGGTCACTGGAATGAAGTGTTTTCTGTTCCCTGAGTGACACAGAAGCAGGGCTGCACAGAGTAAATCAGGAACTGCTAGCATCTCAATTAAGGCAGGCAGCTGATTAGATCACCTGCCAGCCATTGAGCAGGCTAATCAGGGCACCTGGGTTAAAAAGGAGCTACTCCAGTCAAGGCAAGGAGGAGCCAGAGGAGAGGAAGTGCATGTGAGGAGCTGGGAGCAAAAGGCACAAGGAGCTGAGAGTGAGAGGGTGTGCTGCTGGAGGACTAAGGAGTACAAGTGTTATCAGACACCAGGAGGAAGGTCCTGTGGAGAGGATAAAGAAGGTGTTTGGAGGAGGCCATGGGGAAGTAGTCCAGGGAGTTGTAGCTGTCATGGAGCTGTTACAAGAGGCACTGTAGACAGCTACAATCCACAGGGCCCTGGGCTGGAACCTGGAGTAGAGAGCGAGCCCGGGTTCCCCCGAAACCTCTCAATTCCTGATCAGACACAGGAGGAATTGGTCCAGATTGTAGGGAAGATCACTGAGGTGAGCAAATCTGCCAATAAGTGCAGGACCCACCAAGGTAGATGACGAACTTTGTAAAACTTGTTTCCCTTTAAGTAGACAATACAGAGTGCTGTCAAATACCCAGTTTCACCTGTTGGGGGTCTTTCATTCAGCAATGTGGAGGGAAACAGTTATTTCATTTGGAAAGGAAAATGATGATAAAACACTGGTAGACAGAGGGACTTAAAGGCAGATGTAGCACCTGAAACTATTGTTTGTTCACTTTCCTAAAAGACTAAAATGTAAGTTGATGGTAACCTTTTTGTGTTATGTTGCCGCTCACGAAAGCCATAGTCACTGTACTGTATGTAGTTTGAAGCCAAAGCGTGATTCAGGCATCACTCGTCAACTTTTCAAGTGTTTCTCTTTTATTGTTTGGATCTTGTGTCTGAAATTATGATAGTTGAGTACAAGAAGCTCAGGTTTTGTAGATATTGACTTTGCTATTTTTTAAATGTGCCCCTCTCTCAAAATAGCCGAAATTGGAATCTCAAAATTGTTTTACTCATTCCTTGAACTGAGATGCATTTCAACATAATAGTTTCAATAAAATAGCCACTAAATTTTTGGTTTTGCATTTTGCTAGAATCTTAAAAGAAAAATTTGAGCTTTCTAAAGTTCTCTACAAAAAACTCATAAGTAATATGTGTGAATTTTTTAATGTGTGATTTACAGGGTGATAAGATCGACAGACGGGTATGTATTTCTTGGCGTAGCTTAGGCATTTTCTTGTCACGAGCAGGGCCTTTTCTGTCTTGGGTTTTGCTGATTTTTTTAACTGCTTTTTTTGAAGTGTTTCCACTTACGGTGTCGTGTTGCAATCAGTTTTTATGCTAGCATAACAAGCTCTCTTTGTCTGTCTCCATGGGATTCTGGCATGGTGTTCCTGGGAACTGTGGGATGAGGATCTTGGGTGCCATGGGTGCTTTCTTTCCAATGGGGCATTGCAGTCACCAGCTGCTCTGAAATGTACTAAATTTTGTTCACACTTCCTCATAATGTGAATTAAATTTTACTTTTGTGTGACATTGAATTAGTGTTTGGAACTGTTACAAACACTTTTCATCCCGCCCAGTAGAAAGAGGTGGACATGACCTGTAGCAGATATATACTGTTTTGGCCCTTAATTGCTAACGCAACAAGTGTCCTCTATTTGTGTTCCAGTCAATCTGTATTACACATTTCCAGTGATAATTTCTTTTGCAGAATTTTATCCCCAGTTGTCTTAATTTGTAATTAAGGATGGGATTTTTACTAAGCAATTCTGAAGCTAGCACTTAGCTGTAGGTGTCTGATTTTGAGCTTGTCGCTGGACAGAAGCCATGTCCATATTGCACAGCCTACAGTGACAGAGGGTTTTTTTCTAGCACCTCCCTGAGTGAGAGCAGCTCAACTCATAACAGCATTCTTCCACTGACCCAGCTGCGTTTACACCAGAGGGAGGGCTGGCATAGCTGCGGCGCTGGAGGGTGGATTTTTCACACCCCCATGTGCCCTGGCTGTGTGAGCCTAAGTTTTACATGTAGACCAGGCCATGGTCACTCACCATTAATGACTACTGAGCTAGGCATCACCTATAGCAACGTTTTTCCTGAGTGTGGCTGCTGTGTATTGTCTGTTTGTGTCCTTGGTACCGACAGAGATGGGGGACCTGCCTGTTGTTAAGGTTGCCAGACATTCCTGTGATATAAGCGTTCACTGTTGCTTTATAACGCCAGATAAACTGTTAGGCTGAAGTGTTTTTGCTTTTGAAACTTTCAGTTAAAATGTTTCAGCAGCTTCCCAGAATGAGTGAGGAAGAATATGTTTTGTCTCGCCAGTGCTTTGGTTTGGGGTTTTAAACCATGTAACTATTTTTTCCCCCCAGAAGCTGTAGCAGCTCCATGCTCTGGAGCAAGGTCTTGAAACTTAGCAAGGGGGTTGCCCTGGGATCAGATGAGCCTTTTGCCATGCCTGGAAAAATTGTCCAAATTGAGCCTCTGAGAAGTCTGTTTACACATGCTCAGATTTGTTAGTGTGGCAGCTAAATTCTCTGAAGAGTCTATCTGTCCTGGGCAAGCTCCAGTTTAGGGGTGCAGGGCTGGCCAGGACATCCCCTGCAATTGCTACTGCAGGCCACTGTGGTTCTAGGCATGGGAAGAGAGCAGGGAAACTCTCCTGTGCTGTCAATGCTCCACCTGTTGGCACCCAGGCAGCAGGGAGGAGGATGAGAAACAGCATAGAGGAGAGGGGGTTGCGGTGGCCAGAGTTGGAAGGAGTAGAGGAGGGCGTGAGTAGCAGCAGAGGGAGCATGGGGAAGGCCTTTGCGGGGGAAGATGGGCAGGAGTCAAGAGATGTGGGCTGGATAGGAACCAAAGGGCGCAGACGAGCTAAGGGCATGGGACAGAAGGGTTTATAACCATTAGAGAACTCTCCCCTTCAGGACCTAGAATTGAACCCAAGAGTCAGCAGTCTCCACTTTCCTCCTCTGTCAGCAAGTGACGGGTCCACAGGGGAGACCAGGCTCTCTTTGGTACCAGGTACTCTGTGGCTCAAGTGGTAGAGGTCTGCGCTGTGCTGATCTAAAGGTTTGAACTCCACTGGTAACCAAGTTGGGCATCAGTAGAAATTTATATTTCCTCGGGTCTTTTATAAATATTAAATTGCATCCTACTATTGTACGAGAATATTAAGTTTGCAGAGTCAAGCGTTCAGGTTAGGAAATGCCGGAACTGAGGAAGCTCTCTTAAGCATACGCACGAGTGCACCAGTGCATTCTTGATAGTCTTATTATATGATCATGCACTGTTTTTTTTCCCACAGGACTTCTGCCTCATTCAGGGGATGAGTCAGGGTTGTGTAGTAAAGGACTGTTGTGTGTAGGACTTCTGCCTCGTTTGTTGGAGAAGTTGGAAGGTGTGTAACTTTGAAATCTGTGCAGGGTTTGGATGGTATGTGGGATCAAACATCAACTGTGGGCATTAAAAAGAAATATTGGATAACTACCCAGTCACTGAACGAGGCCTGGGTCCTGTGGAAAATACCAGAATAGGACCATGTAATAAGTCTGCATCATAATGTGGATGCATAATAAGAATTAAGGTGGCATGGCCTTCCTTCATTCTGGCATTTCCTGACTTGGGTGCTTGACTTGGCAACGTTTTAATATCATGATTGGATGTTTTTCTAAAAGATTGCTCCAGAAGTTATTTTGGGGAAGTTCTATGGCCTGTCAGACTAGATCATGGAGGCCGCTCTTAGCCTTGGCATCTACTAATCTATGAACCTTAATGTTCTTTTAATGTGTTTCTGTGTAATAAAGCTATAGCTCAGCTGAGTAACAGTAGGGGAAATCCAGTTCTGTTAACCTTGTAATTGCTGTGCAGCTCATGCTGTCATGTAGCCGTGTTCTAAGAGCCTGCCCACCTGCACTGTGGGAATGTTCCAGGGTGTTGGCTCCAAACATATGAAGCTTGTTTATTTCCAGAGCCTATCCTGGGTTTACACTCTGGATTGCACAAGATGGTACTTGCTTAGAAAAATGGAATGAATTGCATATTTGTAAAAACTCTATATAGGAAAAATGAAACATGCTCCGGGCCGGGGCGCCATTCGGAATGTTTTTAGTGCTTGTCAGTCTGGGGTTTTTTCCTAACCTTGGAGATGGAGGTAACACTTTGGAATCGGTGCAAGTAGCCAATTCATTTAGAAAGAAAAAAGCATCTCTACTTGTAAGAGTCCAGTCAGATATACATTTTGAGTTAGTCTTTTCACAGACAGCAGTAAGCTGTTCTTTATTCTTTGTATTACGTTAGTGCCTAAACTCTTGTCGTGGGCTGGGACCTCCTTGTGTTAGGAGCTGTACAAACACAGAATAAAAACAATCTCTGCCCCAACAATCCTATCACTGGGGCTTCGTTTTGTTGGCTTGATTAATTCATTTGCGGGGGGAGGGGAGGGGTTATTTTTAGCAATTTTTGAGTTTTACGTGGATGTCCAAAACTGGGTGGGTTTTTCTGAGGCGTACTCTTTGTTCATACAGGCAGTACTGTTTCAACCAGTGTTAAAGCGTGCTAGGGAACCTTCATTGTGCCCCAGCATGGTCTATAGGGAGCACTTAATGTGCAACATGTGAGTTATAAACCTTCCTAACACCCTTGTAGTCTGCAATACTGCTCCATATAGACAAGCACTTAGATATGAGCCAGGGATCAGGGACATCACCTATATAAACAAACTGCACTGGGAAAGGGGTGAAGTCAACATGAATTGAGTAGCCATTCCTTGTGGGTTTTTCCAGTGGTCATCAGGTAAAACCTGAACTCAGAAGCCTTGCTTATAACATATGTAGGCTAGGATCAGTGTCTTTCCAGAAGGAACTGCCGTTTCTCTAGCAGTAATATTTATGTGGACTTACACCCCTTAATAAAGTTTACCAGCTTCTGGCTGGCTCATGTGACTTTTCTTGTCCACAATAATCTGGAAATAGCACTGAATGAGTAGTTGCAGTGGGTCCAGGCTCAGGGCATAGGAGTCTGGAGTTCAACTAGGGATAAAAATGTCCTTAGAAAATATTAGCATATACCTTTCATGTGCATTCATGACTCTTCTGTCTCAAGGTCCGCCAAATATGAGTTTTAATATACGTGACATGAGTCATCCCCTCCCAGTGAGGGTTCAGAAGGGCCATATGACTCAGAGGCTACTTTTCTCTGGGGAACAGAGCTTTTTGTGTGCAGATACTGGATGCTATTAAGTAGCTTTTCTTGTTCATGAACATCTACTAAACGACTTGACTTGTGGTTCTCATTAAAAGGCTTTATGGAAGAAGGGATCTTTTTTTAAGGAGGTCTGGCCTATATGGGATAGGAGCTGGTTAAGTGTGAGGGAGGAGCACAAAGATGTGTGGGGGTGGGCATACAGAATGAGCTGTCAAGCGAAAGACTTGAGCAACAGCAGCGGAGGAAGAAGTAGGAAGACATGAGAGCTGAAAGAGGCAGGAGCAGTTCTGTAGGGGCTTGGAAGTGAAGACCAAAAAGTAGAATATGATACACAGGATGCAAGTGGAAGCCAGTGAAGGAGAATGATAAGGCCTGAGCAGTGGAAGAAGAGTAGGAGTTTGCAGCAGCGTTATGGAAAGATTAGGGCAAAACTTCCGCCCCTCCCCATCAAAAACGTGTTTGGCACAAGTGAAACAGTTCGGCAGTTCTGAGACTTATCGAGTGAATACCCAAAATGAAAAGCTGACACAGTATAGTACGTACAGATCATGGAAAAGGGGTAACGAGACACATGAATGCCAGCTAGGCTTGTAATGGCGATTTGATTCTTTGCCCAAAGATCAAAGTAAAGGAGGAGGGAGATGACAAAGGGTGTGAAGAGGCAATGTGCAGCAGACTGGTGTGGGGTTTTACAGATGACGTGGTGTATAGCCTGCCTTACAATTGTAATGGGATACTTTACCTTCTAGTCTTGAGGAGGCTATTCCCCTCAGTGGTGGTATCTCCACCCAGCAGCTCTTCAGACCACCAAAGCTCTTGTATCCAGCACATTCTGATCTTAGTTTCCTTCTCTGGTAACTTTGATATCACCTTTAGTGACCCACTTTGGTGCTGGAGGCAGAGGCAGCAGCTGGGAGCCTGCCCTCCCACCTGCCTTCTGACTGCTGCTGCTCTGTATGGCTGTTCTTAAAGGCAGATAAAGACTTACTGTAAGGGCTTCTGGTTTTTGTCGTGCTCATTTAGGGCTCAAAGCCACGCTGTCTCCAGTATTTAAGCACAGTGAACATCAGAGTGGAGGATGGAGTGAAATGAAAGTCAAGCAAAACTTAAAGTGGCTGAAACACAGAATTAAGAAGTATAAATGCAGTGTAGACTTAACTAAGGACTCCTTTGGGGTTGGCCAAATGTAACTCTTTTCTCCACTGCCTTGAATCTCTTGTGACCACCCCCTCCAGAGTATGTTTTGCTTTTACTCTCTTAGGTAGATCAAAGCCCTTGTTTATGCCCGTTTGCTCTCCAGATTCTGGCTTTTAACCCTTTGTTACTTTCTTTGATGTACTATGTGCTTATTTGAAGCTTTTTTGTGGGAGCTGGAGAACTTTTGCTTGGTTGCTGTGTCAGATGTTTGACTTTCTTATGGAGGTACATGCTTGCCTTAATGCCACTTCCCAGGGCATTTTCGTTTTCAGGAGCCTGGAGAATTAGCCAGTATAGGTATAGACACCAGAGAATTCTGTAAATGGTTATATTTTATAGACCTGGAAAATGTGTGGCTCAGCTAGTTGATGCAAACTGAGGCTTAATACTAGATAAATCTTAAGTTAAATAAAACATCTGCTTTAAAGGACCAAAATGTACGTAATGAACAGCTCAAAACCATTGTCTAAGGTACCTCCTGGCCTAATTGTGTGGATTTAAAACACTTAAAATGATTTAACTAAATCTTGAACAGTATTATTTCACACATTTCTTGTGTATTAATTTGAATAACCTTCAGAAGAAAACTAATTTTCCAGCATACTAAATTGAAAGACAAGATGGCTGCATTTAGAATAGTCTACTTGTGTCTGTTTTACCTTGTGTATTACTGTATCACCAAAGAAACTGCCCTGTAGCAATCTGTTTTCACCTTGAAATAAAATCTCAACCAGTGGTACAATACATCAGTCGTGGGGTACGTTATATTTGCAGCAAATGACAGTGTATTAGTGCTGGGGCACTTTAAAAGTTTGCAGCTGATTTGTGCTAATTGTGCACTTTATGCAGCATTTCTCCCAGCAGGATCTGCATGTATTTTTTGCCACTTAACAATATTGTTATCCCAGCCGTTATAAAGGCAAACTAACTTGTCATGATTTTGTTCCAATCCTAATTTGTGTTGAGTCACACCTTGCATCTGTCTTGGTTTGACATGCATTGAAGACTGCTAGACTTCTGTGAATCCTTTCCATCAAAGCACTAAAGCGACGTTAAGTATAGTTAGTGTATGTGTATTTTTGGAAGCCTTGACTTCCTTTTTTTATCCTTAAAGTTGAACGTGGGTGGGTTCTGAAGTAAATACAGCCTCTAAAGCACTTCGTTGAATGCTGTATATGAAGAAATTAATGCCAGCTTTTCCATTTCAGGGCAGCAAAGTGCAGACAAGAGTTGGATTATTAATGCTGCTTTGTACCTGGTTAAGCGATTGTCCAATTGCTGTCACACACTTTCTCCACAACTCTGCCAATATTCCATTTGTATCCTTGAAATGTTTACAGAATACAGGAGTTTGAATGGAAAAAAATATTTTTAATATTAAAAATGCAGATAAACTTGCAGGAATGCTGCAGAATATTTAAGGATAGTAGGTGTGGGGCTTAAAGAGGTAGTGTCTCTTTTATGTTAACATGTAGACACTCACCAAAGCATAATCAAATCTATGAATTTGAAAAGACATGGCATGTATTTCCTCTGAGCACAGGTAACTGTTGCTTAGAGAAGCTTTTGGGCAGTTTTGCAAATTTCGGGTACATGTGCATTGCAATTGGAGTGATTGCAGCTTGGGTAGGAATACCCACGTTGGCTTTGATTGATTTAGCTAGTATGCCAAAAATAGCAATCAAGAAGGGGAAGCACAGACTTCAGTGCGCGCTGTACAAGCCTGCCCAGGACCCTGGGTACATATTTGCATTCCTAGACGGTGCTGGGATCCATGCCGCCGTGTCGTTAATGCTGTTTTTAGCTGTTTGCTAGATTCAAGCTGCCGTGGGTATGCCTATGCAAGCTGCTAGCACACCTTGATTTCAGTGTGGATATGCCTGTAGTGTGTGTCACTGCAGATAAACTCATAAGAGTTTCAATATGAAGAATCTCACATGTGTAATCTCACAGAAATGGGAAAATATGTCTTAATCTCAATGAATTGTAATGATAAATATACTTCTCTGAAGAGGAACTGAATCCAGTTGACAGTTGTTAAGCATCATATACTGGCTAATGATAGACAGTGCCTTCAAAAAACTTTCACGATTAACATGTGAAAGAGAACTGGGTTTGGGTACAGACAACCCTTTTAAATATTACATTGAGTTTTCTTGAATAGCAATATATATACACATTGTACAAATCCTTTAAAACAAACTAAATGTATGAGCAGTTTCATTTGATGTAGCATACTAATATTACTAATTAAGCTTATGGTTTTAATGGGTAAAGAAATTGGTTTTACATGTTTAATTAAGATGTAATAAGTGTAGGTTGAGATTACATGTTGAAAGGGAAAAGGTATGGTTTGTATATTCTGCTCATGAAATGTTTAAACTTCCTTAGCAAATGTTCCAGCTCACTGGGCAGATAGCCGAAAACCTTGGAGAAGAGGAGCAGTTAGTTCAAGGCCTGTGCGCGCTTTTGCTGGGAATTTGCATTTATTACAATGACAATTCCCTCGAAAATTGTAGGAAGTAAGTATGGCATAGGACTAACTGAAGACTTTAGGGGAGGTGAAAGTTTGTATGCAGGCTATCAGCTGTACCTAAACTAGGAAGAAGTTTCTAAATGAAAGACAACACAACCTATATCAATGATATTCTTAGTTTAGCAACCCCTCTAGCCCCCTGCTTTTAATTTATTCCTTACAGGAGGGAATACATATGGCTAGAAAATGTGAGATGGTTTCTCCATGCTAATCGGCTGAAAAAAGTCATTGATACAGCCCTTAGACAGTGCAAAATATCTGAGCTATTCTTACCAAGAAATACAGTTAGTACCTTCTTCGTGTATCCTTTCATCTGTGGCATGTGAACAGCTGATAGTGGCAGACTGGGAACAATCAGCTTTCCAGTGCCAATAAAAGTCTGATTGTTTGACAGGGGAAAAGGAATTGCTACAGGTAATTTCCTGACCAACAAAAGTACCCTTTGGAGGGGAAGTAAAAAGGATGGTGTTTCACTGCTCTCCGTTTTTGTTTGTTTGTTCTTCTCTAGGTCCAGTCTTGCCTGATGTGCCATACTAACTACATCATCTTCTTTCAGAGAGAAACTAAAACAGTTGATAGAGAAGAGGATTGGCAAGGAGAACTTCATCGAGAAACTAGGTTTCATTAGCAAACATGAACTGTATTCCAGAGCTGCTCAGAAACCTCAGCCTAGTTTTTCTAGCCCAGACCACATGATGTTTGATCACGAATTTACTAAACTGGTAAAGGAATTGGAGGGTGAGATATGTTACACTCTTTTTTTGTATTGTCACTTGGTGTACACTTCAGATTGCCATGATTGAATTACCACCCATTTCGAATTTAGATTTTTGAAGGTCGTACGATGAAACCTAAAATTCTGTAAGTGGTATGAAGGGATTGTGTTGTAATCATGGATATGGGTTACAATGCACCATGGCTTGCAGTTCAGATGTTTTATATGACTGCTTCTCGTGCAGTGTTGGGTTTTGTACTTAATCAGGCTTCTTCGCACTGTTAAGTCAGTTGGCTGTTTGTGCATGTTATTGATTAGGCTATTGGTAATGGCAAATTTTTGAACTTGTGCTTATATAGTGCCATCAGGTCTGTACTCAAAGATGATGCACGAGAAGGTGGCACCCCCCCCCCCCCAATAAAATCATAGTATACAAGAATTCGCTTCACAAGCACTACTTCTGATTATAGTGCATCATTTCTCCAGCTTCCTTATAGATGAAGTGAAAAGGAACTGGATGTGTGTCCCTTCTGTAATGAATGAAGAACTTCTAAAAGATGTGATCACGAATGTTATTTTTTACACTAGAAATAACCAGGTTGGGGAACCTTAAAAAATGTGAATGGTGAACTTTATGGGTCCTTAATGGAAAAGTGAGGCTGTTGAAACTTTAATGGAGAAACTTTTCCCAGTTGTTGATACAACCTCCTGAAGTCAGCTTCTAAGAACTAGTTTGACATCTAGTCATTTAAATCAGCATGGGTGACTAATAACTTGTTTAAAAACAGATAAATTCTCTCTGGTGCAACACGATTATCTAAGCTGAGGAGGCTGTGAGAATATGAGTGCATGAGCTGTGTTCTGAATAACAAATGCACTATTTTTTTGACAGGTATCATAACTAAAGCTATTTACAAGTCTAGTGAAGAAGACAAACAGGAAGAGGAGGTGAAGAAGACTTTGGAACAGCATGACAACATTGTGACTCATTATAAAAAAGTCATTAGGGAGCAGGTAAATACACGCTGTAGCAAACACCTACAGTCACATGTACTGTTGGGAGAAAATCATATTGACTGGCTTTTGGGGATGCTGGAATGGAATTCCAGACCAGATATTACAAAACATGGAAGAGGCTTCCCAGCTCAGATAACGTGGGGAAGTGTCAGGCACCTTAATAATAAGCAGTGCTATCAGCCTTACCTATAACAAATTTGGAAACTTACCTGCGCAGATCAGCAGTCTACAAGATACAGGCACTGCACATGCAAAATATCTTTTGTAGGTTGAGTAAATTTCTTGACTCTAATGCATTGATTTTATTGCTTTGCAGCATGTCTCCCCATTGATTCATTTTCCACAAGTAATTAAGCAGAATTCCAATTTTCTTTTCTTTCACAGGATCAGCAGCTTGAAGAGTTAAAGCAGAAAGTTAATACTTTAAAATCCCAGAACGAACAGCTTCAGACAGCAGTTACGCAGCAAATGTCTCAAATCCAGCAGCACAAGGACCAGTATAATCTCCTTAAAGTGCAGCTAGGTATACTTCACAAAAACACTGACATCTGTCCTTGCTTCATAGCATATGTCCAGTTCTCTGTGCAGCCCATGGCAAGCAATCTAAATTCTGCAGAAACCAATCCTTTCCAGTTTTAGCAGCATGTTGTCCTAAATTCTGCAGCACACTAGAATTCACACAAATGAAAAAACAGGACTTATTTTCTAGCATTAAAAAAGAATGCAACTAGAACAGTATTTCTACCAGTATCTAATTTGTTAAATTAGATAAAAATATCAATTTTTTTTATACTGCCTCCAAACTTTCAGTTGTTGGTGATGGACTATTTTGTATGGACAGCTGATAAGTGCATTAGAAAAAGGGAAACTGGCAGTTTTAGCTGCAGGCAGAGCAGCTTGAGAAATGAGCACTCAGCAGGTTCAGATTTAGGAAAGAGGTTGAGGAAACATGTCCTTTTCCCTCCGCCCTGCCATTCATTGAATTCTGATGTCTATGGTGGTTCTTACTGTACTGTCTGAACATGTTAGACAAAGGTGGAGGAGTCAGCAGCTAGCTGCTTTGGTGCTCCTTCATTCCTGTTGGATGCTGTGTCAGAAAAAGTACATGAACTGGAGGCTCCTGCTTAATGATCAGCTGTGAAGTGCCACCAGTTTCAGGTGTCCTTAGGTTTCACAGTTGATGTCCCTTTGAAATGAATGGGGTAGTCCATACTTGTCAGAGCTATCGTTCTGGATGTTTGGCGTTGCAGGAAGAAAACACCATATTGGTTCACATTTGGAAGCCAGTCTTGGCAATCAAATGCTAGAAACTTTTCTGAGAACACAAAAGGTTGCATTTTGCAGCCAAATTGCCCAACTATACATGGATTCTGCCAGCACTGCTGTAAAAAAGCAAAAAGTGGGGCATTGTGTACAGTAAAATCTCATTCATGACTGTAGGGGGACCCAAAGCAGCTAACCCAGTCTAACAAGCTAGCAAGATACTGTACTGCTATATGGATTCTGTCTGCTTGCCATGTCAAGCATAGTAAGATTTACTTGTTCGTTATGAGATATAAAAGAATTCTAATGATTTTGTGTATTAAAAAAATCAGTTATAGGCCTCATTACCACATTCTGGTATTAAATTGTAGCCAATTTTGGGTGACAGTGGGTTATGGATTAGGAAAATGAGGGTCTTGCAGTGCTACAGCAAGCCTTTTCTTACTAGAGACTGGCCTAATGGCTTCAACAGAATCCTAGAAAGAGTGGAAATGTGGAAAAATTGGCAAGGATGAGTACAAAAGAATAGTGCACGCAGGTAGGGACAAAATCAGAGAGGCTAAGGCACAAAGTGAGTTACCCCTAGCAAGGAACATAAGTCATTAAGAAGAGGTTCTGTAAATACATTAGGAACAAGAGAAAGATGTGTAGGTCCACTAAATGGGGAAAGAGAGCTACTAATGGATGACATCAAGAAGGCTGGGGTGTTTAATGCCTATTTTGCTTCAACACAATAGATATTAACAAGACTGAGGGAACTGTATGGGATTGCGAGCACTTTGTAGGACGGGATTAGAATTCAAAGTGGTCTTGACAAATTAGATGATTCGTCTGAAAGCGACAAGATGAAATTAAATGAACACAAACCCAAGGTACTTCACTTAGGGAGGAAAAATCAAATGCACAACAAAATGGGGACTAACTGGCTAGGCAGCAGTACTGCAGAAAAGGTTCTGGGAGACGGGGGCAGAGGGGTCACACATTGAATGAGACAGCAATGAACAAGGCTAATATCATTCTTGAGTGTATTAACAGGAGTGTCACATGTAAGACCCAGGCGGTAATTGTTCCCTTATACTTGGCACTGGTGACACCTCAGCCTAGAGCATTGTAGGGTCCAAAACTGGACACGCTTTAAGAAGGATGTGGACAAACAGGAGAGAGTCTAGAGGAGAGCAAGAAAAATTCTGAAAGGTCCAGAAAATCTGACCTATGAGGAAAGGATAAACAAATAGGTCGTGTTTAGTCTTGGGAAAAGAAGACTGAAGTGGGGACTTGTCAACAGTGTTCATATATGTTGAGGCTTGTTAAGGGGATGGTGATTAATTGTCGTCCATGTCCACTGAAGGTAGGACAAGAAGTATTCTGCTTAATCTGCAGTGGGACAGATTTAATTTAGCTTTTAGGAAACACTTTCTAACTGTAAAAGTAGTTAAGCTCTGGAATAGGCTTCCAAAGGAGGTTTTGGAATCCCATCATTGGAGGTTTATAAGAACAGGTTGGACAAATGTCTGTCAGGGATGAACTAGGTATTCTTGGTCCTGCCTCAACATTTGGGTCTGGACTAGATGACCTCTCGAGGTCCTTCCGGCCCTACATTTCTGTGAATACACACTTGTGATTTTAGAGATGTTTCAGGATGAAAATGTTCTATCATTGGGTTGCACAATGAAAATTTGCTCTGAGTGACCTAATGTATTCTATACAGATGAAGCTTATAAAATGTATCAGTGTGATGTAAGCACCTATATACCACTGACTTTCAGTAGGATCTGGGCTCCTAAGTCACTTGAGAAAAGGTTACCTGCTGTGTACAGTTAGCCCTGAGTATATGATACCACTGCTCAGGAATCTACACTGGTCGCTGTGGATGCCTAGCTGCAGTTTATGGTGTTGGCTTTGGCCTACGAGACTGCAGAGGGGCAGACTCTCAGGCTGGCAGGTCTCAAGCTCTTCCCTGTCATACTGCTGCAGCTGAGCTCAGTGCAGGCACTCATGCTAGTTTCCTTGGCAAGGCAGGGTAAGGCAGACACAAGGGGCCTGTGCCTTGGGATCCAGCCCCTGCAGTTACCTGAGCACATCAGAATCTGAAGCGTTCATCATTAACGTACATTTGTAGCAGTAACTGTTGTGAAGAAAAGCTGAAGACTTTGGGCAGAGCGTGGAGCATACAGCGATATGTGCCTGCGCCTGTCGGCTCCTGAAACAGTAGCCCTGAAAGGCATTAACTGCCCCATGGGTCTTAATGGGACGATAAAGGCCCTGCCTGTGCCATCCCAGCAGAGAATCGAGGATAGTGGACTTGGGCCACATGCTGATAAACCCCAGCTATGGGGGTAAGTGGCGGATCACTTCCCTGATCCCACTGTCGCACCTGAGGAGAGAAGGGAGCTGTGTGCTGCTGCCCTACCACCACCGCTCCAAGTGGGCAAAGTATGAGGCCATGCAGGGCCCATGTCCATGTTCCAAGGTCCTGCATTCCTGTTTTCCTTGGCATATAAGGGAACTGCTCGTGGATGCTGTCTGAGCGCCCCTCCCTCTATTGATCCAAAATAGCCCATATCTGTTAACCTTAAGGACAGGCTGCAAATCCCATGTATTTGGGCTGAGGCTCGGGGGTCTGTGTAGGGTTTGGAGGTCTGGATATTCTGGACTTTTCATGCTGGGATGGAGGGATTAGGCAGGTGTTCCAGGTCGTGGGGGCTACAGATCTGCGAACAGGCTGATTTTATGTAGGGGGTTGTTTAATTTTATGTTGATATTCTTGATGTGAGTGTTGTTACCTGGTAAGGCATCTTGAGCCTAGGATAACACATTCCTTACGTCTGTCGAAATAGAAATGAATTTTAAACTTTGTGCATCTACGTGCAAACACAGAGTGAACTGGAATATAGTTTCCTGCATTTGGATCTTTGTGGTGAAAGGTAGATCTACACCTACCGTCCTACACTTGGACTCTTCACTCTTTCATTGGTTGAGCAGGCGGAAACAACCACACACAGTTTCTTTTTTTTTAAAGGAACGGCAAGTTTCTGAAGTTCATACACGTGTGTTTGGGGGTAGATTTTTTGAACACGGTAGAACATAATCTTTTAATCTTGAATAATTTTGTAATTCCATTTCTTTATGGGGGGAAAGCAAATTACTGTAGAAGATACCTTGTGTGAATGTAGTAAATGTGTAAGCAAAATCTGTGCTATTAAGTTGAATACTAATTTTCAAATATCTGACCATTAGGAAAGGACAATCAGCATCACACTTCCCACAGCGATATGCTTCAGATGAATGGCATTCAGCCAGAAGAAATCAGCAAATTGCAACAGGAGATAGAAGAACTGAAAAATAAGCATGAAATACTACAGGGACAGCTGAGAGAGAAGGATTCTGTGATTGAAAACATGGTAAGAAGTGACTGCTTCAGAAGGGCTTTCAGTTCACAGTTGCAGAGCTACTTAAAAATATTACCTTCATGAGGCTAGAAATTCTTCGCTACGGCCCTGTCAGCACTAGAAAGACAATGGTTTGTTATAACCAGTTAACCTCTAAATGGTGAGAGTTTGTGTATCCAAACCTACCACACTGCCAACTTGTATCTCAAAATAGCACCCTGGGATCACCGTGTTCACCACTGTGATCTCATTGTGATGCGTGGTATGATACTCACCCTTATGATATGATATGGGCACAGCGGTCCCACAGTTCCAGATTGTACCCCAGGACTCCTTATCACAGATCTAATTGTATTCCATTGGGTTGGAGGTAGTTGTGTTTCCAAATTTCTATTCCAAGGAACTCTTAAATTATCAATCTTTGGCAATTTTGGGGGACCAGAAAATGGTAAAAGGCTACCACTGGCCAAGTAAATCCAGGTTAGAAATGCTGACCTTGGGCTTAGCTACAAACACAAGAGCATCATCCGCATGGAGGATACTTTTGTGCTCTGTTTGCCCCCACCTTGATACCGTGAATATGCTGATTTGCTCGGATAGCGATGGCTAAAGGTTCTAGAGGTAAATCAAGCAGAAGAGGAGAAAGGGGCAGCCCTGCTTCATACCTGCAGGTAATGGAAAATGGACAGAAACAATACCATTGGTAACAACCCTGGAAGCTGAGGTAGAGTATAAAAGCTTAATCTATGTCATATATTGTTTACCAAATATTGTGGAATATTGTGTTCAGTTCTGGTTTCCCATGTTTAAGAAGGATGAATTCAAACTGGAACAGGTCCAGAGAAGGGCTACTAGGATGATCCGAGGAATGGAAAACCTGTCTTATGAAAGGAGACTCAAAGAGCTTGGCTTGTTTAGCCTAACCAAAAGAAGCTGGGCGGCGGTTTACCCTGTGACTGTCCGCCCCGCTCCAGTGGATGCATAGGAACAAGGAAGAACGCCAGAGTACGCGGTGATTCCTTCTCTTTGCAACCTTTCCATTTCGTGTCCGCATAGGGGCTGGCAGCCACACGGCAACGCTGATGGCCTCTCACGCCACACTGCCTCTCGTCCGGTAGCAACCCTTTGTGTTGAGCGGGAGGGGGAGGGGATATGTGATCGGCATGGCCAGAGGGCCAGCATAAGATGTTAGCAGGGGCCTTATTCCCTGCCAAGGGAGGAAGGTTGCTTTAGATTAACTAGGCACCTGACTTCCAATTAGAGCAACCTGACTCCATTAGAGCACCTGACTCCGAATTAGAGCACCTACTCCAGTCTGGATATAACCCTGCTTCAGTCAGACGAGGGTGGTAGTTGAAGGAGAAAGTTGGATTTGAGCAGAGTTCAGATTGCAGAAGAGAAGAGTTTGTCCAGAGAGAATAGAAGGTTTGGAGGAGTGCTGCCGGTGGATTGGGAAGCCAACAGAAAACCCTAGTGTAAGGGGCCACAGCTTGTATAGAAGAGAGGCAAAGAAGCCCTTCACCAAGCTGACGGTTGAGAGGGAAGTAACCCAGTGAAGCAACGCTAGTCAAGTGGTTCACCCAACCTCAGGGCCCCTGGTTTGACCGGGTAGAGGGCGGGCCCCAGGTCCCTCCCTTCTCCACCCCCTCCTCCAAGACACTAGGGGAGTTATTAAAGAACTGGTTCAGAGGCAAGCAATATCACCCTGAACCTACCCAGAGAAGAGAAGGCGAGACCCGGAACATACCGGCCTTTGCCACTTATTATATATAAAAAAAAAAAAAAAAAAAAATATCCCCTTCTCACCCCTAGGGTGGTATGTTCTTCCTCAACCTCGGGTCTCTACCAGAGGCCTGAGTTGAGGGTTCTGCGCAGTATCTTAGCTGTTCTAGCACTGCACTCTTCTGGACCAGAGAGCCTCTGATGTTGTTCCTGATCTGTTTGGAGCCACTCACCCAGCTTAGGAGTCACAGCCCCGAGTGCTCCTACCACACTGGCGACCACTTTGGCCTTCACTTTCCAACCTCCTTTCTAGTTCCTCTTTCAGGCCCTGGTAACTTCTCCAGCTCTCATATTCCTTCTTCCTGATGTTTGCTGTCACTTGGCACTGCTACTATTATATATATTACACACCAACACACACATATCATATATATATCCATTCACACAATCATTCTACAAGTTCTGTGTAATATTGTAGTTATCCAGCCTAAAGTTGCTTGTGACGAATACTGGCCAGCGTACTCTGTAACAAGAGTGCGAGCCGAGTCCGCGGTCAGGTGCACCTGATGCTCCTGAGGCTGCAGCAGACATAGACTCAAAGTCCTTAGTTCTTCAGAGTCCAGCTTTATAGGGATTTTTCCCTATGTTAGTTCATGGGAGTTGCTTCATTCTGCTGTTGTTAAATTAATCAGCAGGTGGCTGGCTTCATGTTGGCAGCAGAATGTTACCAAAGTCTCTTATCTACCCTTTCTTTTTTTACAGCTTTTAGTTTGGATTCAAAGTTCAGGTTCTGCTGTGTCACGCTGCCTTTGGATGATCACCCGTCAATTGCAGGGTGACTTCAGCCTTGACCTGGCTTTGATCTTCCTTCTGTTTGTTCTTTTGTTCTCCTTTTCTTTTAGGCGTGGATGCTTTTTACTGTTCACTGCTTGTCTAGGTCTTCAGCCGTTGGTAGTTGACTTCACCTCATCAGGACAGGCTGCGTGCTGGAGGTTGATTTTATATCCATACATGCCTCATTCACACATCTAAACTAACTTAGATTACAGCCGGGTTTGCGGAAATAAGGGTTGGAGGAAGCGTTTACAAATGGAGTGAGCGTTTTAAAATGGGATTTGATTACAATATGCAAACAGTTGAACAGAAGTTACAATGCAGGCAGTTGTAGTGAAGGTGAACAGAAGTTAATTAACTAACGTGAATAATTAAAAAAACAATTTCATTTATCAGGTTCTACAGTTAGGAAACCTTCATTTAATTTCAAGTTCTAAGCTTCCTAGTGTCCAGTTTATATCTATTTGTTCTTGTGTCCCACACTGGTACTAAGCCTTAAATAATTCCTCTCCCCTCCCTGTATTTATCCCTCTGATATATTTATGAGAGCAATCAATCTCCCCTTCAGCCC
>NC_133773.1:11370002-11497497 GCF_003597395.2 Chelonoidis abingdonii | reverse complement strand
ACCTCAACATTCTCTCAGAGCTATGGGCTTCAGGGCGCAAGCCATTTCCGGTCAGGTGGCATTCAAGTCAAACAACTGTCGTTTCGGGGTGTCTTGTCCTCCATAATCGCCATTCATGAACCTCTGGGCTCGTAGTGCCATGTGTCACTCCGAACCTGGCCAGGATCTTGCCTTTAGCTGGGAATAGTTTGTGCAGCTTCTGCAGACAATCGTAATAGACCTTCTGCTTTCCCCACAAGGAATGGGGCAAGGATACCAGACCATTGTTTCTCGCGGGCCAGGCCTCCCGCAGCGGCTGTTCTCTCAAAAGCCAGAGGTATGCTTCCACATCATCCTCCCTGGTCAGTATTTTTTGTAAGTAATGGCGACCCGTATGGTCCTGGTCCCTTCCCCGTGGTGATCTGTCCATAAGCGGTCTTCATCTGGCTTATTAGTCTCTCAGCAGCTCGGTCCCTGAGCAAGCCTGACTCAGCAGCAGCTGATTATTCTCTTGCTGCAATCTAGTCGCCTCTTGTTGCGGTTGCCTGGACCCTGTTAGCTCCTGCTGTGGAACCGCGTAGCATGTATTAAGGGCCTTGACCACGCGTCCATCTTAAGGGTGGGAGGGTTATGTCTCCCCTGGACTATGTCCCCAGCGCGCAAATCCCACCCTCGACACCACGTGTGGCAAATTGCCGGTATTGTTCTCTGGGTCTCGCGCTTTCTCTTCTCTGGGTAGGTTCAGGGCGATATTGCTTGCCTCTAACCAGTTCTTAATCACTCCCCTAGTGTCCTTGGAGGAGGGGAGTGGAGAGGAGGGACCTGGGCCGCCCTCTACTCCAGGTCCCAACCCAGGGGCCCTGGGGTTGTGGTGAACCACTTGACTAGCGGTTTCTTCCCGCTGGGGTACTTCCCTCTCAAACCGTCAGCTTTGAAGGGCTTCTTGCCTCTCTTCTATACAAGCCTGGTGCCCCTTACCTAGGGTTTCTGTTGGGCTTTCCATCCACCGCAGCACTCCTCCAAACTTCTATTTCTCTCTGGACAAACTCTTCTCTCTGCAATCTGCACTCTGCTCCAATCCAACCTTTCTCTTCAACTACACCCTCTGTCTGCTGAACAGGGTTTATATCCATGACTGGAGTCACGTGCTCTAACTGGAGTCAGGTGCGCTATTGGCCACCAGCTGTTCTAGTTATCTAAAGAACCTTCCTCCCTTGGCAGGGAATAAGCCCCCTGCTACACTCTTATGCTCCTCTGGCCGTGCTGCTATCACAATATATATTCACAGGAAATAAGTAACCAAACACATTGTTGTGCTTTATCTTTTATTTTATTAGGTATTTACAATAAATGTGACAAAATGTCTTGTCCCCTTTAAGATCTGCTAGTTTTTATTGGTATAACTAACCATTAGAGGAGTGAAGTTCTGGAACGCCTTCCAAGGAGAGTAGTGGGGCAAAAGACATATCTGGCTTCAAGACTAAGCTTGATAAGTTTTATGGAGGGGATGGTATGATGGGATATCCTAATTTTGGCAATTAATTGATCTTTGATTATTAGCAGGTAAATATACACAGTGGTCTGTGATGGGATGTTAGATGAGGTGGGATCTGAGTTACTACAGAGAATTCTTTCCTGGGTGCTGGCTGGTGAGTCTTGCCGACATGCTCAGAGTTTAACTCATCGCCATATTTGGGGTCGGGAAGGAATATTCCTCCAGGGCAGATTGGCAGAGGCCCTGGAGGTTTTTCGCCTTCCTCTGTAGCATGGGGCACGGGTCACTTGCTGGAGGATTCTCTGCACCTTGAGGTCTTTAAACCATGATCTGAGGACTTCAGTAACTCAGACATAGGTTAGGAGTTTGTTACAGGAGTGAGTGGGTGAGATTCTTTGGCCTGCGTTGTGCAGGAGGTCAGACTAGATGATCATAATGGTCTCTTCTGACCTTCAAGTCTGAGTCTATAAATACAAATTTTGCTAACACCTGAAAAAGATAGTCCCAGGCTATGTGGTCAGAGGCCCTTTCGGCATCTAAAGAAATGACAGCTAAGGGTTCTTTAGAATCTCTCAAAGCAGTAATAATATCCATTAGTTGACGCAAATTATCTGAGCCATAAAGGACACTTATCTGATTTGTTTGTGTAATAAATTTACGATGTGCGTGAGAACTTTTTTCCAGTCGCATAGCAAGAGCTTAAGCTGAAATCTTAGCATCACAATTGATTAAAGAAATTGGCCTGTAATTACTATTTAGTCCAAGGTCTTTCCCAGGTTTAGGAATAACTGAAATTACATCTTCTCTTAGAGAAGGTGGGAGAGTCTGCTTTTTCTTGGCCTCATTGAACATATTCAGTAAGCCAGGTGTTAAAGTTTCAGAGAGCTTTTTATAAAATTCATTTGGGAACTCATCTGTGCCAGGTTTGAACGATATGGAGAAGGGAGATGCTAAAGAGTACAAGACATTTAGAGAAAATGTATTGTAAAGATTTCAGATTACCCCAGAAACCAATGGAATAAAGTACAGAAACCTCAGAATGTTTGATGATAATATATTGAATCTGTACATAAAATGTTGTCGTTTCTGAGAAAATGGATAATGGGATGAGGGTTGAAGGTGATTATGGAAAAACTGTTTGATCTGAGAGCCCAGGAGCAATGGTTAAGGGTATTACAGATGAGGTAAAGGCAGCATGTGACCAAAAAATAAATAAAAATCCACAGTTTGAGAGGCTGCAGAAATTGCTAAAATGTTGACTCAATGGACCATGGGAGGGTGCAAATCCCAGGGGAAGGGAAATCCCCCATATCACCCAGGTTAAGTGGGAAGAGGGGATTGAAAATAAACCTAACTGCAACTTTGAATTAAAAAGAGAAAAAGCCAAGGGAGCTTAGGTCTTAAAACCCTTTCTGAAAAGGAAAGGCCAGTGATCTGCCATCACTGTGGGTGGGGCTCCCAGCCATATAGAACTAAATTGGCCAAAATTTGTGGTAAATGAATGCCACTGTCATTGCTCCAGATGCAGTGGTGGAGCAGGAGGAAATCCTAGTGAATGATATAGGGATGGCTTTTAGGAGGAGAGTGAAGAATTTATTAAAAATGCCGTGTGACTCCATGTTAAGACTGATTTAGAGCCTGAGGAGTTCATCCTCGATAACTGGTTGGAGAGATCTAAGTATAGAACACACAACCAATTGAGGGTTTGTGCCTGGCTTCCTAACACTCTGCTCTGAGGTTAGTACTCACGCTTGAGTCAGTGTGGGCAGCAACACACTAGTTCCTAAGTACAATGCTCAGTGTAACAGAGTGGTATTTTTAGTAGTCATGATCCACCTTCCCGAGAGAGGACACTGCTTGCCCAAGTCCATGAGTGGGCATGTGCAGAGACCACTCAAAGAACTAATGCATGTCACTTGGTGGTAACCGCATTTGAGATGCACCGTGCATCCCCCTCCTTCCCAAGTGCTAGTAATCCAGCTGGGCTTTGGGAAGGAGACCGTGGAAGGAAAGGAGGAGGTTGGTATGCTTCCACACTGTGTGTGGATCAGTGAGGGGCAGAGGGCCTTATGATGGGTACTGCCTACTAGAGGTTTCCATAGATCTCAAAGAATTCCTCTAGATACAGGTGAGGACCATTTTAGCTGTGAGATAACACTTAGTAAATCTAGTTTCATGGTTACTTTTTCTCATGTTGCAGAAGTCTTTGCAGTCAGAAACAGGAACAACTGAGCAATCCTCACAGATAACTGCTGGATTGGAGCATGGTAATGAACTACATAGGGTGAGTTCTTGATGCTTTGACAGATACTGAGTCTAAATTTCCTTTGTTTGTAACTTGGGAGTAATTGTGTGCAGTCATCCATTGGGCAAAGCTGCCTGTTATGGCTAGTAGTAGCAGAAGATGGGGAGATGGTTGTAGGCCAAGTTTCTATTGACTGGTAAGACTGGTTCCAAAGTGTGTGAATATTTAGACTTTATGAGCTGCTCTTAGTAATCCTGGAGCATCGAGACCATAAGTCCTGAAAAGGATCAGAATAACTTTTGTATTGAGGTGAATTAAACCACTGGAGAAACTTGCACAGAAATTCTGAATATGCCTGACTGCCTATTTGCAGTTGCATAACAGAAAACATCACTTAAATCCTGATATGCATTATAAATATATAGTGTTCTGAGCCCTTTCCACTGGGGAAAAGAGCACCTATATTAGGAAATGACCAAATGAAGAAATTTGTGATGTCTAAAAGTATCCCACTATTAATTTTATCCCGATTAGAAAGCACATTAATAGATACAGGACTTAGATTGAGAAATGCTTTATCTAAGATGACTTGCAGTGGAAAGTTTCTGCAACGTAAATTAAGATGCCTATAGAATTGCCAGCAGCCAGGAGAGTTATGAAGATGTGATCTGATAAGCTTAAAAAAAATGTAACAAATCTCAAATAGATGATTAAGAAGTTTTGCACTCCATACAAAACATTTGGCTACTTAAAATTACATGAGATTATTAATGGTGCTGGGGTAGTACTCTTGAGGACTCTGTCAGCGTGCCTAGACAAGTGATATTGGTGGATAAATATACATCTCACCAGAGGTGCTGGAACAACTTGTAAAGTGGGGGTGCTGAGAGCCATTGAACCAAACTGTAAACTGTGCATATGATGGAAACCGCTTCAGGCTAGGGGGTGCAGCAGCACCCCTAGTTCCACCACCTATGCTTCTCATGCCTCACATAACTAGCTTGAAATAACGTGTTACATTTGTAGCTTTTACTTCCAAAGATAAATTGAACTTTTGTCCTGACTTAACAGTCCCTATTCAAAGCAGCTGAATTCTGTTGGGTTTTTTTGACACAGGAACTAGAAGCCTTGAGGATCCAAATACAGTCACAGTCTTCGGACATCTCTAAACTTCAGTCTGAGAAACAGGAGCTGCTACAACAAATGGTAACTCAGTAGGACTCTTGCAGCCTTTCCTGATCCTGGTGCTATTGATTTAACTGTAAAAAAATGTTTTTCACTCTTTGTCATCGTTCATAGCAATACAGGGCCTGTTCAGAACCAAGCCCTACTGCTGGGGAAAAGCACAGGTACTAAGCTGAACTATTCTAAATCTTTAATATTGAGTTTTTGGATAATATAGCACCACCTTAATCAAGCCTAAAGCATAAGTAAAGCAGATAGAGCAGGATAGCGTAATGATGAACTGCCTATTCCTGGGGCACAGGTAGGCTGCTTCAAGCATCACATCCCTACCGGTCTGATCTGGTGTAAATCCTGAGTTGTCAAACCCTCTTTGTTAAACACGCATCCTTTATTTCTTGTCTCTTAACATCACATAGGTGCAGACTATTAAACATCTATAAACATTCTGTTCTAAATATATGTCACACACAGTAACCCAAAATCCTTTTAAACTGATAGATTTTTACTTCTCTTGCTAAAACTCTTAACTAGTACCTCATCTGTCTGTTTCTAGCGATCACTATCCTCCTCCTTACTCAGTCCAGCTGTCTTTTCTTTGCTTTCCTATGTTCCCTTATTTCTGACAACAGCTGTCTCATTCTTACATATCTGCTTCTTGTGGCCTTGGAATAACAGGTTGGCTAGTTCTGCTCTGTCAATATCCATCCTCCCTAGTCAGTTTTCCTAGGGAGGTTTGCATGTGGCTGGTAAATCAGACATTTGTCAGGTTTGTTTTACCCTGTTATCTACACAGTCCAAGAATCCACTGTAGATAAGACACAAACCAACTTTCTGATTTTTTACAACCTTTGAAAGCTGTGTCAACAAGACACGTGCAGAAAGCAGAGAAGTTCCCTTTTACATGTTCTTAAGACTGTTGATTATACACACAAGCAAATACACACACACACTTCTCTAACATTATTTAATATACATTTATCTGACACAATTCATTATATATTTCTTTACACTACCTTGATGTAACTCCGCGAACTTCAGTGAAATGCTGAGTCCGTATTTTCCTCTCCTTTCAGTCAATATACTGATGAGATAAATAACAGTCAATTATCAGTTGATACCTAATAAGAGTTGGAGGAATATGCTTTCACAGAACCATTGCATGTGTTACACCATTGCACACTTGTATCATTTAAGAAGCCAGGGGAAAGTGCTGTAATATTTTAAACTCGTACTGTACATAACAAGGTCAGAAAAAGTGTCATCACTGTGTTTATTCCTGAATCTGTTTTCTGCACCATATGACACTTAAGTGTGGCTTAATGGGTGTAATCTTGTTACATAGTTGAGTGGGCAATAATTACTTAAAATGTGTAAGAAAAGTGGACATGTAATTATGAATGATATTTAAAAAGACTAGTAGGCACAACAGTGTAATACTTTACATTTAACTGGCAATTCATTGGCCTTGGAAAAAGTAATTACATTGGCTTTGTCATCATATAGGGCTTCACCAGCAAATCTGCTTGTGAAACTTACAAAACTCCAGGAGAGTTTGGAGGTTTTACAGATTGGGGCCACTGTTCCCATTTTGCCTGCCCTGCTGTTATATTAACCATGTCGTTACTTTTCTCTCCTCCCAAGAGAGCCATACATATGGGAAAAGTTCAGAGCTGAAAAACTCTTGTCAGCAATGCCTGCTCTTCTTAGCACCCTGGCTAGCGCCTGGTGCCAGAAACAAGATGGGTGCATGGCCTGTCTGCTCTGTGGGATGTGCTTGTGGAATGCCAGCCAGCCTGCATCTCAGAAGCCCTTTATCTTGGCTGTACAGAAACCTGTTGCTGTTTTGAGTGCTGGCATATGCAAGTTCCCATTTGTGAGCTTTCCATCTGTCTGACAGTGTATAGAGCCCCTCAGATCATCAGCCTGTCTTTGATTTTATATGAGCGCACAAGTTGTACAAGTTCCAGCACGTTGGCTATATGGTGGGAGGAAGTCTACAGCTGGATGAGTGAAAATTACATTGACCACTGTGAGTATGATTAAGACACTAACTGTTCCTGGTACTGAATATCTATTCCACAGAATACAGCTTCGGTTCCTGCTCTGGGGGACAGCAGTGCTGTAATAGCAGCAAAGAACAGTGAATTAGAGGGCAGATTGTTGCAAGAGATAAAAGAATTGAAGGTTGGTCATTGGCGAAACACAAAACCTGAAATAACTCTATACACAGTTTTCAGTTATGGTCATAATGTTGTGAAGTGCTTCAGTATTAAAGGTGACCTACAAAGGTGGGGAAGGCTTTTGGGGATGGTTCAAGTCTTTGGGAATTGATTTTCTTTTACTGTATCAAAAAAATCTTAAGCTTTTTCCTGTTGAGTTTTCACATTAGAAATCCGGCTCTTGTCTGTCCTGACAGATTTGGTCTGGAGAGCATGAGAAGTGATCTCAAGAGTCAAAATGAAAGTTAAACAATTGAGGATAGGAAAGGCATTTTTAGTTGACGTTAAATACACATTAAGAAAATGGGAGTTTTAAACTTCAGTGATGGGCAGACAGCAAGCCTTTATTGAAGATTTAATGCTCTTGGGCCTCTAATGTTTGAGCACTATCCTTATCTCCTCAAAATATTTCTTCTGAGGCAATCAGAAAAATTGGGGTAGATGGGGCTTTGTGCTCCCGAACTTTCTAAAATAAAATGGTGCATGCGTGGGTACCTGTCAAGTCTTCCTTAAACATTGTAAAGCAAAACTTAACTTGAGAGTGTCATCCAGGTCACCTGTAAGCTGTGGTAAACGGCCGAAGTTGTAGTTGTAATAGCAGTCCTGCCTGGACTGCCTTGGAGATTGCAGCCAGGACTTGAGTGTGACGGGTAAAAGCTTTGAGCCCTTTCTCTAGTCTCCAGAGTTCCCCACCCCCCAGGTATGAAGTCTTGTGTCTTTGGAGTGGAATCCTGTAATTCTCCCACTCAGACTGGGTACTGGGCCATGGCACATTGTGTACCAACCGCGATTAACGCAGCAGGTCCAACTTGGTTCAGCCACCAGAAGTTCCCCCCTTTGGGAGTGGTGCCCCGTAGCAGCCTTCTGAAAACAAAGTATAATTTAATCTCCACTCTCCGGATCTGAAAGCATGGGCTGTAGCTAAAGGACCAGCTCTTAGCTTGAAGGCAGTAGTGGGTTCATAAACCTCTATACATGATTTGACCGCTGAGGAGGGACAGACTCTGCAGTGTGGGGATTGTAGAATTGAAGCTTCAGACAAGTGGAGGCAGGAATGTTGAGCTGTCATGGTCGGTCACTTGAGTGACTTGAATGAACTGACTACTTGGAGTGTGAGTGACTTTCTTATTTTCGTGACTCTTGCCAGAATGAAGTTAAAGCGCTTTCTGAGGAAAAAGCATGGCTAAAGCAGTGTCTTGACTCAGTCAGCAGTACAGTTGCTGTCTTGCAAAATGAGAAGAGCAAACTCCAACAAGAAGTTGCAGAATCTAAAAAAGAACAGGACGACCTCCTGGTGCTTCTCGCTGATCAGGATCAGAAAATATTAGCACTAAAGAATAAGCTCAAGGAACTTGGGGAACCGGTAAGATAAGTGTTCAGTGAAGTAAGTTCCAACATTCAAGGCTTGGAGTAAGCCGTTACCAAGTGCCCAGTAGTTACTTCCTTTGCCTACAGTCATTCCCAGTGTCTACATTGTATAGACTAGTGGTTGTTGAAGCAGACAGAAGAGTTGGCTGAACTTACAGACACATCCTCTGTTTGCTGTAAGTAAAGCAGGTGCACAGCTTAGGGATGCAGTTAGATTGTGGGCCAAACTGGTATCAACTGGGTCAAAAGTAGGTGTGTTTGCCCCCCATATGCACTCGGTACAACGAGCATGTGACCATCTCTCCATGCAGGGGCATTGCCACAACCCTGCCTGCCTGTTTCGCCTTGAGGTTAGCTGGCTGTATTGCATTCTCCATAGCTACCCCCCTTGGACCATTAAAAAGCTACAACTCAAAAAGCTGCAGCCTGCTTATTAAATGGAGTAGAGGTGCCCTGTGTTTGGCACTGGCTTTCAGTGATCTTACATGTAGAATTTAATGAGTTGGTTTTATCATACATAGCCCAGTGGCTTCGGACCTGATTGCTTGGCTGTCTCTCTCCATGACACATCGCCACAGTTATAAACAAGGACACTCTCAGCTTTGAAACTCGCCCCCCACACACACCTTGCTTCTCCAGAGGCTGGATTTTGTTACCCATCTGAAGACATTGCAAGGCCCATCTTTTTGTCTTCTCCTCACAAGCATGTTCTATAAGAACCATAATCAGGGAGGTTCATGGACAGAAATAACTGCTAGTAGCTTTCAGCATGTTGCCATTGCATGCTTGCTAGAAAATAGGTCCAGATAGCTCTTGTGTGCAGAAACCTGTCTTTCAAAACCACACATGGCTATTCTGTCCTTTGTCTGCGAGTAGATATGTCCCAGCGATACATACGGTACTACCGGATAGTAATCCACCAAGTGCACATGCTAGATTGGTCCCTTTCAGGGTGCATTGCTTCTCACAAACTCCACCGTAATTTACAATTGGGCTTGTGCATCAGATCACGTGTAACTGTTACTCTGCTGCTTATGTAGTGGACAGTGAGTTTTGGTGAGATTTCCTATTTGAATACAAGTACTTCATATGTGTCTCTAAATGGGTTCTCAATATAAGGCCATTGGTAGCACATAATACCCCTCTTGGCCATGCTACACCAGTTTGTAATGTCCTAACTCGAGTCAGTTTTGAAAGAAATGCGTGGAAACGTTTCTGTTCAATATTTCTACAACCTTTGGGCCAAGTTTAAGTAGAGAGGATCCGTTCAACTTTCTGTGGAAAGTTTGTGGGTCATCAAGTTACGAAAGAGGTCGTAACATTTAGTGGCTTCATTCAGAAGGTTTTGAAGTACTGCACAGACATTAAGTCTCAGCAATCAGTATGGTAGGTCGTCTCATTTTACTGGTGGGGAAACTGAGGCACGGAGGAAGACTTACTCAAGGGCACAGAAAATAAGTGACAACTCTGGGAAGTTCTGTGCCCAAATCCCCTGCTTTCACTCCAGACAACAGTTTTCCTCTCCTCAGGACTGAGTCAAATAAAACCCGCTGATCTCTGAGTTGACTTCTTAGCTTTGATGTCGGGAGCAGTGTGGTGATCCACGATGGCTGATGCCTAGAAGTTGAAATACTGATTATAAATGCAATTTGTATGGTAATTTTAGGTTCGCTTTAGGCTTGTTTTTCATTACTTTGCAATTTGTTTGGCCTCTGGCTTACACTTCTCTCAGATGTTGCTTCTCTCAAAAGAAATCCCTGATTTTTATTTCAGGTGGAAGATGAGGATGATATTGAATCTGGAGACCAAGGTGATGAAGATGAAGAAGAGGATGGGGAAGAGGAAGACTAATAGTGCTTTAGTGTCAGCATGAGAACATTAGAGGTTGCATTATAATACAAAATTAAACTAATGCTGTTGACCTACAAAGTAAAACATCCACTTATGGAAGCAAATGGGAAAATAATGTTCTGATTTTCTGAAGTGAAGTGTTTGGAAGCCATCATAGGTGAAACAAAAATCAGTGTTAAGTTAAACAAAAGCATCCCAACTTCTAACCGTTTAGAAGCCGCTTTAGACACTGTTTAAAGCATGAGGGTGGCAATGTTACTGCCTTAGTTCATTGTCGTTTACAGAAGTTCTGTGCATTTGTCTGTCATTTTAATGTTTCGTTGGAACTCTAAGGTGATCAAATACATATGTATTTGGTTTAACATCTGTTGAATGGAATCATTGCTTCTACATTCAGCATTGAGCTAATCAGAATTCATAGGTTCCTTTAAAATAAGTGGTTATGTTGGGGTGGGGGGGCTAGGTGAGTTGGGAATTGTACACACCCAGCAGCTTCTGGTTCAAGTATACTAAAACAAATGGAACTGAACAGTGTCCCGTGCCTTGACACCTGAAATGGCTGCACCGCAGTCTGTACCTCAGCGAAGAAACCCAAGGAAACTGCACCATTATGCTAACAATGAGGAGGGAGTGGCATAGAAACTTGGAGCGGTATGGTAGCATTTCTAAGCTGAACTTCTCCATATTTTTAAAAAAAAAACCCAAACACCGCTCATCCGAAAGATTAAATGTGCTACCAGATCATCATAAATGATTTCCTTATATTCTTGAGTAAAGAAATGAAAATACAACTGATCTATGTAATTTATTGGCTCTTGTGCAGAGTAGATAAGAGAATAGATTTTAAAAGAGCAAAATTAATACACAATGCGTAAATTTCATGTTTTGGTAATAAAAATAGATATGTCCATTTAGTTTTCATTCACTTAATTCTCTTGTGTTTTTAATTGTGGATTTTACTACTCATTTGAGCAGAGTGGCTTAAAAACACCAGTCTGACTGGATAGATTAAAAGAGTGTTCGCAAAGGTACTGGTTTTGTAGCTTGTCAAGCTGACTTGACGATGGTGAAGAGTGAGTTTTTTGAGCTGTTTAGCAGTTTGTATGAATGAATGTATTTCCACTACATGCATCCGACGAAGTGGGTATTCACCCATGGAAGCTCATGCTCCAATACGTCTGTTAGTCTATAAGGTGCTACAGGACTCTTTGCTGCTAAGTTTCTCTTGGATTCTCCCAAGATGCTTTCATAGCCCAGGGCAGTATATCATAAGCCAAACAAGTAAGATTTAGACAAGTGAATGAAAATGGTTGGCTGGTTATATTAGAAACATTTTAAAATTCTCTTGTATATATTGATTACCTGCTGGGTAACAGTTCACGTATGGGTTGAGGTAGAACCATCCTAAAATAAGGAGTTAGAGAGTTTGCTCCTGCAATCCCTTTATACTGGAACTCCTTGAAGTCTGTGGGAGAGGAGTAAGGATCAAAGGCCATGGCAGAGTCAAGTCCTGGGCCGTATTGACAAAAAGGAGAGTTTCTGTGAAAGGTTTTCAGGTTGCATGACGCTTCATGCATTTTTGAGTAGTCATTTTAAAGTACGCTTGGCTGCACTATGAAGTCCTCAGCCTGTTCACCCAGCATATATAGTACCCTATCACATCCTTCACTAAAACCATATACCATATCTTGGAGGGTCTTTCACTTTAACTAGCCAACGTGGTTTGCCTTTAAGTGGTGCAAAATAACCACGCCTCTCTTAGTCAGGGGAGAAGCGAGTTGTCCTGACATTGTTCTGATTGCCATATATATTGGAGTGTAAGACAGTATGAGCAGCTGGAAAAGCTTAAATGTGGCCAGCCATTGGCAGCCATATGCTGCTACTAGTGGAATTAAGCAGAAATCTCAGTGTGTCACTCAAAGGAGAGCTGTGGTTTGTCTTCGAGTGGTCTCTCTATGGGTGTGCCACTCTAGGTATATTCGTATTCCTGCGCCTCGGATTGGAGATGTTAAGTAGCAATGTCCTTTCGGCCTGCCCATGAACTTTCCTCATCTTGTGCTCTCCTTTGGTACTATATCACGCTGTGTGGGCAGACTTCCCTCAGTTCCTTCCCAACTTCTTTTGGCCTGAGACAGAGCCATAGCAGAGTCAGAGTTCAGTGTTCCTTATCTATGTCTTTCTTTGTTTCTCCATTAATAGCGTAGTTCATAGAGTTTCCGTTCGGGCTAATACTCCCATTCTTTTCTAAATCAAAGAAATAAAAAAACCTCTTTAATTTGTTAGAATAGCTAACTCCCTGTCTTTAGTTCTTTGTTTCTCCCCCCTCAGGAAGTGAACCCCCTGTTCCCCCCNCAAAAAAAGATAGGTATGCCTGGCTCTCCCAGGTTTAAAAGTTGGATCTCTGGCTGAGAAGCCATTCCAGTTAGCGACGGACCTTCCTGCTGCATTCGCTGCGTCGAAGAGTCACACGTGCCTCAAAAGTGCACTTTTTGCCACAAACTAAAATCAAGGGCTAGGAAAAACATGAACTAAAATTACAACTGCTCATGATGGAAGGTTCCCTTAGACCAGCCCTCAGGACCCCTTCCCCCCGTATTGCAGTCCCTGATGAGGCTGATTCCATCAGTGTCCTCGGCTCAGCACTTTCCGATGACTGCAAACAGGAGATCTTTGGATTCCTCTCAAAGCAGGCTACAAGTCCCCTGAGTAGGGAATCAACCAAGAAAAAGAGGTCCCTGACAAGGTCAACCACCTCAGTACTCACCAACCTCGACGAGGTGCCCCCAAGACTGCAGGATCCTCAGTATGTTGGCACTGCAGAAGACCAGCACAACCACTGATCAATGATGAATGGTAAGCAGCGACTCCTGACTTAATTGTCGGCAAAATGATCAGTCCTCAAGGATCACTAATTGTTTCCCATTCACAATCTCAGCAACCTGATCATCGCTACGTGGTTGCCGTGATGTCTCAGTTCTTTGCATCACCACTGTTGGCAAATTGATCAGCCCTCAATGGTCAATTGTCACTCCTGACTTCCATTCCAATTTACAGTCCGCAAACGGATGAGCACTGAAATATCAGCAATGACTCCAAAATTGTTTGCCATCTATGTTGTTGACCAAATTGATCAGGCCTCAATGATGAGCTTTTACTCCTGACTTTTCTGTCACTTATAATATCTGCAAACTGATCAGCGCTGAATAACCAGCACACCTTGTTTTCTAACGCTGTTGGCAAGTTGATCAGCCTCCAATGGTCAGCAGCAGAGCCGTAACTAGGCAATTTAGTTCTGGGGCGAGCACGCACGTGTGCGCCCTCACAGAATCCTGCCTTCCATTTAGCCCAGAGGTTTTCAAATTAGAGGGGCACGAAATACAGTTTGCAAACCTCTGGGCTAAATGGAAGGCAGAAATCTGGGTGGGTGTGTCATCCCACCTGCCCCCCCCACATCACTTCTATCCTTCTGCTCCATTTTCCCACCGCCACAGCTGAGAAAAGCAAGAGATCATCATCCGTGTGGAATGGAGTTAGCCACAGCAGGCCACATCATTTCTGTGATTTGAGGACATGTGCCTGCCCTAGCTAAGTCTGCTCCACGTTGATGGTATCTTGCTATTCCCAGCCAAATCACTGAAACTAGGCTTTTCTATGGCAGCTCTTACATAGCAACATTGGTATTTGAATTTCAGCTTCACTAGCTACTGATGCTAGAGCTGTAGTTACAGGCAGCAGCGGTGTATAGCTCAAATAATAAGACAGGGTATGGCCTCATGAAAACAAAGCTGTGACAGTGCGGTTCTGGTGGGACCCAACCGAGAGTGCCAGTTCAGGACCAATTGCTCAAACAAGGCAGTCACAGCCCAAGACTAGGGTTTTTCCAGCTCTAAGGTAAACCAAGCCAGCCAGATAAAGAGGACCCTGGTTTCACCCCACTGGCTAACCACAAGTCCCACAAGCAATTTCCTTAGACACTCCAGTCTCCCAGTATCACCACCAGTCCCACACGTCCTGGGGAAGAATGGTTATGAAAACCAACACCCCAGTAAAAGAAAAAGGTTCTCTCACTCCCAAAGAATCAAGCCCCAGACCCAGGTCAATACACACATCAGATCTTACCCACAAATCACGCTGTTGCCAGTCCTTTAGAATCTAAAGGTTCATAAAGGGAAAAAGGTAGAGATGAGAGCTAGAATTGGTTAAACGGAATCAATTCCATACAGTGATGGCAAAGGTCTTAGTTCAGGCTTGTAGCAGTGATGGAGTAAACTGCAAGTTCAAATCAAGTCTCTGGAGAACATCCCCTGCTGGGATGGGTTATCAGTCCCTTGTGTAGAGCTTCAACTTGTAGCAAAGTCCCTCCAGCGGTAAGAAGCAGGATTGAAGACCAGATGGAGATGAGGCATCGGCCTTATACAGGATGTTCCAGGTGTAAGAACACTTCTTTGTTTTTACTGTAGAAAATTACAGCAAAATGGAGTCTGCAGTCACATGGGCAAGTCCCTGCACACCCTGCTGAGTTACAAGGCGTATCTGCCTTCTCTCAATGGGTCAGTTGTGTAGCTGATGGTCCTTAATGGGCCATCAAGCAGGCTAAGCTGAGCTAACACCCACCCGTCTGGGATTTTTCCCAGAAGTACAGTACAAATTTAACATACAGACAGTATACAGCCAATACCTATAACTTCAACTACACAGTGATACAGACAGCATAATCATAACCAGCAACCCATAACCTGGTCTTAGACACCTTATATGACCCCCTTTACATAAGATTTGGTGCCACTACAGGACTTTGGTTGCAACCCTTGTTCTATATGGTCCTAGTTTATATCAATAATGTCACAAAAGCATTGCTTAATCTCTGCAAAGGGAGGGTTGGCTGAAGTTTGCTTAGAAAGACTACTCACCAAAGATCAATGAGTATCTGCTGATCTTGTGTTAACGAGAGCCTATGAACGCTCTAACTGCAGGTTATGGGCGAAGGATCTGAAAGATTCTTGCTTTGAGGAGAAAGTGAAGAATTCATTTGTATATGCAGCAAAGAGGTGAGAACTAAACAAAACAGTGTGATCCTGCACATCTCTGAGTGGCTTTAGTGACTAGGAACTCTCAGTATCTCTTCACAACACAGCAGCTTCAGGGCAAAGTGTGCCTATGTGGTATTAGTGGCTAAGACTAGACTAGAGAAACACACACAGCTGTTTCACCCCATTCACTCTTACAGGCACACAACCTAACCATCGCATTCCTGCCTCAAAATATAGCCCCCAGCAGAGATGGGAGAGCAGCTTCTCTTCTGAATACAGTTGGTCTGAGAATTAAAAACGGTGTTAGCCAAGTGTCTGTCCTGTGAAATGACAAGGTTAATCCGGCCCACGTTAAAGGATTACTGTCACATTTTACTAGCTCGGTGGCTAATGATGAAAAAACAGAGTTGCTGTCTCCTCTCTCAGCCTCCCACGTCCCCACTCTGCCGGGTGCCTAGTAAAGCCCTGTGTCCGAACCAGAGACGGGGAGGGAGAGGAGGATTCTGACATGCATCTTTAGCATGCTGCAGTCAATCTCACAGCCCCAGTTTGGAGCGGTCTGTGTTTTGCTACAGAGCTGAATCTATGTCAGCACAGCAAACGGGGTGAGAACAGCACATATTTAATTCACATGGTCATGCTCATACATCTGCCTATTCAGGAAGGCCTGTTGTAAAGCTGATTCTTCTCCCCTCCCTGACCTCATCAAAATACCTGCTGGATAATCAGATAACAGCTGGGGATGCTTCTTGTGGTGGCTAATAAAGTGTTCAGGGTTCTCCTATTGACGGCTGTAGGGCACAAAGCCAAGCTGGGCTAATAAGGGCTTGAGACTTTAGTGATCCCAGCGTCTGAGCTATGCTAGGAACTCCTTGGTGAGGAAGGCTGTGTATGCCGCCAGCGCACTGCAGCCCTGAGCTCCCACTCACAAGGACAAGGCCTTGCAAAGCTAGGCGAGGAAAAGCTGCATGAGGGGGGAAGAACCAGGTCACCCAAAGGGCTGGCTGGGAAACATGAATTCCATTTTACAAACAATACAGAGGTTTCATTACTGGCTTTTGTTCTGAATTGGGATGAAATTCTAGAGCCTCACTGTAAAAATAGTCAAGCTATTCTAGGGGGTCAAAGCAAGGCCTTGAACCTGGGTCCCCCAGATCACAGGGGACTGACTGGTTTTGGGGGAAGACTCCCCCCAAACAATGCGCTTGGGACTTCCCATGCCTGCTTTTATGTACCCAGATATGTGACACAAAACACACACAGCACAATGGGACTGACCCAAAGCCTGCTGAAGGCATCCAGCGGCTCTAATGCACGTTGCCCATGCTCACCACTGTATTGTGTGTCTTGCAATGTTTGAAGCTCTGGCTCCTGGAACAAGGTAAATGCGTGAGCATCCCAGTATAATTGAAAAAAAACACCAAAAAACCCTCAGGGTGTCTCCTTTACATGCAGAGCGGCACCAGCAGTTCAACAAAGCCAGAACAAGCGTCTCTTAAATGGAACCACCAGCAGGGGTTTAAACAGCTAAAAATGAACCCCATGTTTATTATTCTTTAAAAAGCTCATGATTCCTAAGCCAATGTCAGGATCTTTGGGTCCTGACAGGATTTTTTAAACATGGAGGACGGTGATGCCGTGTGTTTTAAGCTAACTCCCATGTGAATCATACAATATCAGGGTTTGAAGGGACCTCAGGAGGTCATCTAGTCCAACGCCCTGCTCAAAGCAGGACTAATCCCCAGACAGATTTTTGCCCCAAATCCCTAAAAGGCCCCCTCAAGGATTGAGCTCACAACCCTGGGTTTAGCAGATCAAGCTCAAACCACTGAGCTATCCCTCCCCCAAATGAGGGAGTTTCTCTTTGAAATCTTGTCCATAGGAGCAGGTGATGGAAGGCATCCATCCAATATTTCCATCTTGATGTCCTTGCCTGCACCTTCTTAAATTTTCACCAGTAATATCCCTTTCCTCAAAGAGAGCTTGTCATGGAGTAGATCTCCCTCTGTCATTGCTGGGTGGCAGTTCAGACAGCCATGTGGTTTCGACTCCAAGCACATGGCTTTACCAGAACTTTGTTCTATTCATACTCTTTCTGTCTGCCGAGTTCGAGAGCAGGGCTGATGCCATTTGGGGGATTGATACATTGCTGGTGATCTTTTACTAAACAAAAAACAGCAATCAGCTATGTTCAATCAGCATGAATGGTGTTGGAAATTAAGAAAGCAACAAACTAGACCACACCTCAGTAAAATCTCCATGGAAGAAGGGGCAGTGTCTGTGTTCTCTGCCAGGAGAACTTGGCGGGGCCTGGGGATTTCAATCAATCATGTAACTCATCTGATTTATTGTTTCAAACCCTTGCTTTAAACCAGTTTTACAAATGCTCGAACCCAATTTGAAAAGTTATGATCTTGGAATTTTAGATTGAAATTCACCATGAACTAAATGATTTTTTTGAAAAAGACATATTGCAGTGTCACCGGAGGGCCAGCAGCTCATTTAATGTAGTTCTTTGCCTAGGCAGAGTAAAACAATCTGTTAACAATATTAAATGTGTATATTTTTAGTGCTACCTTTTTTCTCTTTGGAAAATAAATGGCACAAATTCTTTGAAACTTAAAAACACCATAACTGAAGGGTTGTTTGAGGAGTCAATAAATTAAAATAGTAGAGATTTGTTTAAGCTGTGTTTTATACACACACTTTCACTAACATTGTGTTATTAACAAAGCAATGTTAATTTCATAATGAATCTTTTAACATTCATGGTGAAAGCCTGACCACAAGAACGACCATACAGGGTCAGGACAAAGGTCCATCTAGCCCAATATCCTGTCTTACAACAGTGGCCAATGCCAGATGCCCCAGAGGGAATGAACAGAACAGGTAAATCATCAAGTGATCCATCCTGTTGCCCATTCCCAGCTTCTGGCAAACTGAAGGCAGGGGGCGTTTTGCCACCTCCCTCCATGGGGGCAGGATCTCGTGCAGTTCAAATTCTCTGCTCTGTGCTGTACATTGCGCTGTGCCAGAGGCCCAAAGTGGCTGGGTCCAGCTGGAGCTGTTCGTGTGCAAGGACCTTTGTGCTAGTGGGCTGGGGGCAGAAGGGAGTATGTCAGGGTCTGAGGGGCATGGTGGGGGCAGGGAGAGCCATTTGCAGTCTGTATAAGCAAAGACCTAGGTGGGAGAAACCTCAAAGCATTGCCAGTCCAACGATTCAGGACTAAATACATGCACTTCTTCTATTGTGTGCAAGAGACACCATGCATGTGAGCTTCACAAGAAGGCTGCTAGCCCTTCTCCCTCACAGAGAGGTGGTGCAGGTGGCTTTGCCTTGTTTACCAGAATAGCACAAACTAAAAACCCTAAGCCGAAGTCGTAGCAGCACTGAAGGGTCTCTGCACCACCGAAATGCTGCTGAAGACCTGGACTGCCACCGGGCCAGGACTTGCGGGCCCGGAGCAAATTGGCCCACTTGCCCCCCCCCCCTCCTTGCTTGGCAGCCCTGCTCTGAATCATGTCAAGTAGTGATCAGAAGTTCTTCCCAGCTAACGGATGTTTGGTGATTCCCATATGAGATGAATTTGGTAAGTCCCCCATCCCTGATCACAAACTCCCTCCCTGGCCCTGCCCTAGACTGTTAGTGCCCTGAATCGCTTTGTCTCACTGTGTGTTTGTACAGTACCTAGCACAATAGCGTCCTGGTCTCAGCTTGGGTGTCCACCCCTCCCCAGGGTCCAAAATGACCTCACTCACTATTAGTTTATGGGAGCCAGCAGTGCTGTCGCTCTCTCTCGTACACTGAGGAAAGGGGCCGGGGGGCCTCAGAAGATGGACCACAATGATAAATCAATATATTTTTTTTAAATCTCATGATGCAGGCTTGGGGGTTGGATTCATGTTTGGGTTGGCAGCTCTATCGATCTTGCTAACCGGCTCTAGATCAGTGGTTCTCAAAGCCGGTCTGCCACTCCCAAGGAAAGCCCCTGGCGGGCCAGGCCAGTTTGTTTACCTGCCACGTCCGCAGGTTCAGCCGATAGCGGCTCCCACTGGCCGCGGTTCGCTGCTCCAGGCCAGTGGGGGCCGCGGGAAGTGGCGCGGGCCAAGGGATGTGCTGTCTGCTCTTTCTCGCAGCCCCCATTAGCCTGGAGCAACGAACTGTGGCCAGTGGGAGCCGCGATCAGCCAAACCTGTGGACGCGGCAGGTAAACAAACTGGCCCGACCCGCCAGGGGCTTTCCCTGCACAAGGGGCGGCCTCACTTTGAGAACCACGGCTCTAGCCCACCCTGCATTACCAGGATATGTCTGTGGGTGGCAACATCAGACCAGACAACAGCCCCATGAAGAGGAGTATAAACAAGGTCCTGCAATATGCTCCTGCATTAATGCAGTATAAGAAGGAGCTAGCCAGGCCCTCTCCTGCATTTCACATACACCCAAATTCCTGCTGGGGTCAGGTCTTCAGTGACTAGCCAGTAGCACTACGTCGCCCACTACAGAGGTTAGCTAATTCTGACCAGAGCTTTCGGAGGGAGGTGGTTTAGCCCCAGTTCCCAGATGGAGAATTGAGAAGTGCAGTGATTTGCCCAAGACAACCTAGTGGTCAAGCAGGGATTATAATTCAGGACCTCCCAAGTCCCAGCCTTGTGCCCATCCGCACCAGATCACTGCCGCTTCAGAGTTACATGAATGGCATCGGCTCCTAAATGACTTCTGAAAATGGGACTTAAGTGATTTTAGCTCCTCAGTGTTTGTGGCTCCTGGTACCAAAAAGGTTCCCCCCCCCTGCTCCAAATGAGTCTCCTGTTCTAAATCTCCAGGGCCAGGTCTCACATGTATCCTGGCTGTGCTGTGCTGCTGTGAGGCCACAGAGCAGTCTGGCCAGTGGAGCCAGGAAATGGCCGCTGGGTTTTGCCCTAAGCAGTGTAGCATAGTGAGGAGTCTGGGCTCCTGCCATGATTAACACGGTCAGGTAGGGTTGCTGCCAGCCAGACGTATGAAGAGTGGATGGAAGTGGGTGAGCCAAGGCCCCAGGACTGCAGCCACCCACATAAAGCTTAGCTTTACTCCTGTGAGTAACCCTACTGATTTCCAGGGAACGAGTCAGCCCAGCCTTGTCAAGCACATACCTGAGTGCTTGCAGGCTCCGGGCCCAGGACACCTTCCTCGCTGCCTCGCCCGGAGGAGGGGTTGTAGTTGTGCGTTTTGCCAGCACGTTTAATACCACGAGGCTTTGAAAGGCTTTCCATCCCTGTCTATTCTTAACACTTACCCGCATTGCTGCCGTTGGCTCCCCTCTGCACCAGCCTGGCTTTCCCCCTTCACTTCCTCTCCAGCTCAGCCGCCTATGTTTAACAGGCATTGTTCCTGTGGCTCACTAACCCGCTGGTTATTCTGGGGGTGCGGGGACTGTCTTTGGATGCAATGAAGAGCAGGTATGTTGGCACAGCAGAGTGTACAGGTGTAGCCAGCCCTAGGCAGCGAGGGCCTTCAGCCTGCAAACTGTCTGTGCACCTTCTGCATCATAGTCCCTCCCTGCACTGTGGGGGGCAGTCCTAGAGGGCTCCACCTCCCCTGCATGCTCCTTCCCGGTGTGTTTGGAACAGTGGTCTTTAAATCAGGAAGGGAGGCAGGAAAGGAGCTTTGCAGCCTGGCTAACACTGGCCTGGGACTCAGCAGGGCTGGGTTCTCCCCTCTGCTTTGTGGCTTCTTGGATAAGTCATTTCACTCCTCTTTCCCTGGCTTTCCCCCTCGCTAATGGCACATGGTCTCCTTTGTAAAGTGCTCTGTGATCCACAGGGCAGAGCTGGCTTTGTTAAGACAATAATTCGATGGAAGCCAGCCAGCAGCAGCAGTGGTCTCGTTACATGTAGCAAAGTGGGACTGCAAAGTGAACACAGCTCAGCACTGAAGAGACCTGCCAGTTAAATAGAAACGAAAACAATAGAAAGGGGAAGATGGGAGGGGTCCAGGTAAATGAGGGAGCAGACTTTTCAAATTCTGCCTCTAGTACCGCATCAGGTTGCTCACAGCAATAAGATTGAAGATTTTGCTACAGAAAGAGCAGTTTCCTAGGGCCATCATCCATGAGCACAGCAAGAGATGGAGAGAATCAGGTGCTCAACAGACCGAGGCAGATGAGAGAGAAAAGTTTCATCTGAGAAACCAAACAGAAAGAAAATCTCTCCAGTTCCTCAGCCAGAAGTCCTTCTGCAGGAGGTTCTTTGAGGCTGTGTGATGTGGGGAACAGGAATATGGGAGCCCCTGAGCCAGGTTCACGTCACACAGCAGACTGTCCCCTACAGAACAGGATCTGTCTCCCCACAGTGTGCTCTGCCCCTTGAGAAAGCACCTCGGCTGGCTTGCTGCCCACAGAGAGCTTGGCAGAGTCCTGGGGTGACATGGAGTCAGAGTGTGACATGAGGAGGGATAACTAGCTCATCTAATCAGACCACTGCCACCAGCACCCCTGCATGAAACCCCACAACTGCCATTCGATTAAAGCATTGCAGCCCAGGGGAGAGCCTGTTCAGGGATCAAGCTGCCACCAATGCCTGACACCCATGTTCACTCACCAGGTTCACTCACCACAAGGGCGCATCTTCAAAGCCAGGCCTGGGACTAGCAGCTTTCTTCCCATATGGCACCTCCAGCCGATAAACCACCACAGCCACAGAGTGCCTCTCTTCCCATCATTCAAAGCTCTCCCTCTTTGCGACTCAGCCCTCTGGCTAGGTCACAATAGAGCTCCCCCCAGCCCCGGGGTATCAAAGTCTCACCAGAGAGTGACTATGAACACGCCTCCTGCTGCTACAAACTTCCTCTCTATTGTCCTTACTCAGCTTCCCCCTCAGTTGGGCAACATCTGCCATTGGCGTTTCTAAATACCCAGGGCTCTCTTCAGGGGCCACTGTGACGGTTAATGGGCCTCTTCCAGGTGCTGGTGTGAGGCGAACACCCCCTCACAGCAGGCACCTGAGTCAGTGAGATGTGCCCAGGGTTGTTAACGCTGAGGAATGTTGTTACTGTTCTTGGAACTCCGGTGCCATCTGCACTAGCAGGCTGTGCGGCATGTTCATTCAGCAGACCTCCGTGTTACTCGTAAGAAAGAGCCCAGGCTCAGTTTGGGGGCGCGGGCACTCGGACAGATTTATTGTCAACAAAGCATGGTACCAGCCAGCGCCTCATAGGAGCTGCAGATGTGTGTGCGCCCGCAACAATGGTACCAGCTCAGTCAGCGCACCAGGACGCTGCCCCCTCGGCTGGCCAAAGGTGCCTCTCCGAGGATTTCCCCTTTTATGGATTGAGACAAACAAGTTACATATCATACTCCTGATGCGGTTCATTATTACCCTTCTCCTTATACCTGCAAGTTCGAATGAAGCATCCCCCTCCGTTATTCTTGTGTTCCTATACCACCTCCTCATGCCCTTACTCAACAACTCTGGGTGTTCCTGTACCAGCCTCTCTGCTCAGGAATGTGCTCACTGGGGTACCCAACACCTAGTGTTTTGTTCTACTGCCAAGGCCAGACCCACAGCCTTCGGGGTTAGCGAGGCCTAGGGCTCCAGCAAGGCTACACTCAGCTCATTCCCGGCAACTGACCCCCACGCCATTCTGCAAAAGAAGGTGAAACCCGGCTGCCCAGCAAGGTTCCTGCCAATCTGACCTGGAGGAAAATTCCTTCCTGACCCCATGCATGGCGACCAGTTAGACCCTGAACATGTGAGCAAAAACCTGCCAGCCAAACCCCTGAGAGACTGAATGTTCTGGGCCACCTCACAGCTCTGGTCCTCCCTGTGCAGTGCCCTGTCTCCAGCCATGGCCATCCCTGAAGCTTCAGAGAAAGGAGACTGTAACTGGGTGATCTACCCCTTTAACAGCCCGGTGAAGGGGACAGGGAGCAGCCGACCTTACCCCACAGAGCAGCCCAGCAGGGAGATGCTGGGAAGCAGCTGACACAGCTGCTCAGCATCTCAATGAAGGTGAGCTCAGCCATGAAGGGGTGGGGGAAGCCGTGACTGCCACGCTGGTTTCTGGTGGAGAAAGCCAAGCAGGCGATTGTTCAGGCAGAGGGGGAAGACAAGAGAGGATACTCTCTGGCACATAGAGCAGGAGGCTGCAGGCAGGTCAGAGAAGGCCCTATCTGTTAGCTGCCAGATGACCCAGTGTCACAGCTGGGATGTGAGCTGCCTGAGCTAGCAGCCAGAGCAGGAGTCAGGCCAGGTCCGATACCAGAAGGTCAGAATCTGAGGCAGGTCAAAGGGCAAAATCGTGGGTCAGGTGTCAGGAGACAGGCAGGGTCAGGTTACAAAACTGAGAGCTCAGAAGCAAGAGACAAACTTGGGAGCAGAACCACAGATCAATAACTAGAGTCAGGCCAAGCCAGGATACCAGGAAATCAAGCCAGAGGCGTTGGAAGTGCACAGTTCAGAGCAAGGTGGAGCCCAGCTCCATGGACAATTTTGTGTGCCTGTGCTGGGTTTAAATAGCGGCTCTGGACCAATCAGATTCCAGGACTTGGGGGAGGGGGGGGTCCTCTGTCTGAGTTCAGCTCCTATTCCACCCACAGTAAGCAAGTCCATTCATGGCAGGTCCCTGCAAACCCCAAGACCGATGGTCCCTGGACCCTAACCACACTCATTGGTGTTGCTTTTCTTGCTTTGTCGGGGAAGACATACTGAGACCCAAAGAAAGGGACATAACTCTAACCAGGACACGGCTGGCTGCCTATCCTGAAATGAAAAAAACCTGGCCCCCAACCACAAGGCAAGCCCACCCCAACCCCCCGGTAAGCTCGCAACCCCCCTTCAACAGCCACTTTTGGCATCTAGAGAGAGAACACACAGAGCTAAGATTGCTAACATCGCACATCTCTTCATTCTCGCATGACTCAAACCCTCTCTCACATGCACGTGATGCGCTTGTGTGTTGGCAGGCAGACAGCTGGTGTATTTTTAACACTTTTGATCTGTTAGCACTTAAACTGCAGAAGTGGGAACACTGCAGAATCTTTAGTTGGACTCAAATCTTTAACATCAGATCTCCCAGTGCACTGGGATAATTACGCAAATCTTTAGACCTGGATTTAAAAAAACCAGCAGATTAAATTATTTTTCAGGCAACTGGAAAATTCATAAACAATCTGGCCAGGTCAGTCAAATACCGGCCAGGTAGTAACCTGAGTCCATCCTCAGCTGGTGACCAGGGCCACCAGCATACAGAGACCGAAAACGCCCCTTTTCCCCCACAATGTCCCAGAATACACTGGGGAGTGAAATCCCTTCCTAACCCCTGCAAGTGGCTGGCTGAAGCCCTGAAGCATGAGCATGAGCTTTAGGAATATGAGACATATTCCAGCAGAGGAACCCCCCCGCAATGCCAAGCCCTGGTCCCTACCATCACAAGCCACCCTGTCATACAATCCCTCCCATAAATGGTGAAGGAGATAATTTAGCCTGCCCGTCCCATCCGGTTAAAGGCGTCCGTGTTGTCATTGCATTGATCAGAGCAGTGTTTATTCAGTAAGATGCAGTACAGAAGATGTGCTGAGATGGAACATTTTGCTAAGCCTGGAGGGCCAGGTTGTCAGAGTGCCCATCCCTCACAACCAGGGCTGGATTTCCCCAAGTGCCTGGTAGCTCCCTGTAACCGTGCCTCAGTGGGTCACAACTGAGAATGCCAAATTCAGGACAAACTGCTGTGAAACAGGGCAAACACAACCCAAAACTGGTGGTTATTCTTTCATAAGATATACCAAACCAGAGAAAAAAGTACACTCCTGTTTCAATGCACTAGCTAATAAGAAATCATAAAAGCAATTTCCTTGGACATTCCATATCACCACCAAAAACACTGGATTCAGAGATGAGTGGTTCTTTACAACCAGTCTCATCAGATGAAAGGTTCTTCTGATCCCAAAGGACCAGCCACACACCCAGGTCAATATGTTTATTAGAGAATATTTAAATAAAGATGATACACAGAGTTTGGCGTGTCAGTCATTAGTCATTGGGGGCAACATACAGAGTATGGGGGGATGCTGGTATTTGGTTATGGGTTAGTATATAGTACATACAGTCTGTAATGTCCCCAATGCGGGGTGTACGGTGGGTGGGGTCAAAATATAGTAGGGGAGCAGTGAGGGTACATCGCTCATCTAATGGGTTACACATAGTCATGATTAGAGCAAGCGGGCCGGGTAATGGTATATAACTTAGATCTTACCCCAAAATCATGCTGTTGCCAATCCTTTAGTATCTAAAATCTAAAAGTTTATTCATAAAAAGAAAGAAAGACAGGTGAGAGTTAAAACTGGTTAAAGGAATCAAATACATACAGTAATTGCAAAGTTCTTGGTTCAGGCTTGTAGCAGCGATGGAATAAACTGCTGGCTTAATAAGTCCCTGACTACTTCCAAATCATTGGAAGATCCTCAGTCCATTGGTTAGATGCTCCCATTAGTATAAATTCATATTCCAGAGGCTTGAGCAGGATAGAGGCAAAATGGAGGGGTTTCCAGGACCATTTATATCCTCTGCCATGTGGAGGGAAACCCATTGTTTCAAACCAAAAACTCAGCCCAGCTAGTGCAGAATCACAGGTGAGCAGATAGTGTTTGGAGTCACATGGGCAAGTCACATGTTCATGCCCAATTTCATTCATTCATTGCAGAAAGCCATTAGCTATATTCCAGACAGCACATTCACAGGACAGTCCTCGCAGTGTAGATGGGTGTCTCCCATGGTCCATTGTGAGTTAACATCCTTTTGATGGGCCATTCAATTTGAATAGTCCCTCTATGATGTGCTGGCTAGCTACCTTGTGGGCTGTACCCCAGGAGCAAACATTTGAAATCCAGGTATAGAGCCAATACTTATAACTTCAAATACAACAATGAAACATGCATACAGACAGCGTAATCATAGCCAGCAAATCATAACCTTTTCAGAGACACCTCACTTGAGAATCTTTGTACAAGATTTGTTGCAAATATATAACAGTGGTTGCAACAATGATCTATATGGTCATATTTTAAGCAGATAACGGCATGCTCCCATTGGCTTGAGAACATCTTTTCAGATGTGTCCCACCATTGTCTATACTTCCTCCACGCTGCATGGGAAAAAAAACAACTTTTTTAGGCTGAGTGTCGTACTCAACAGTCAGGAAAATTAGCAATGTGGACTTCAGTGAGAGCTTTGCCTGAATAACCAAGTAAAATCTAAAGATATGGCCCAATATTAATCATTTCTGACATTCCCTCTCCCCCCTTCTGAATGCACCATGCAGGTGGTATTTAAAAAGCTAGGTCCAGCAAGCTAAAGAAAAGTGCATTTGTAACCGAGTTTAAATATCAGCGCTGAAATCTGTCTCAAGACATGCAAGCGATCCCAATACTGCTCCCATGAAGGTCAGCAGGTGCTGCGTGGGCAGCAGGGGGTACAGGGATCAGAAATATTTTCAAAATAGTGATTTCCTGTATCCCATCAGTTATCTCCAGACTGAAGCTCCACCGGAAGCAGGCTGCATCCAATTTACTCAGCAGCATATTCTTTAATGTCATATAGCGCAGAGCCTTCCAGGCAACTGAGTGGAGGGACAGGGTCCTTGAGAAATACCAGTGCTAGAAATGTTCAGAGGAAAACATTGCCTGGCGTCTGCTGACTATTCAGTACCCACTCGAACACAGAAATGGAACCTGCATTCATCCAGGTCCCAGCAGGGCCGCTCTCAGCCTGGCCTTTTCATAGATTCATTGAAAGAACAGAAGGGACCATTGTGATCCTCTGGGCCAGGGGTGGGCAAACTACAGCCCGCGGGCTGGATCCTGCCCGTCAAGGCTTTGGATCCATCCCGCAGGATTGCCAGCCCCATGGCACAATGGGGCTAAGGCAGGCTCTCTGCCTGCCTGGCCCCATGCCAGTCCTGGAAGCAGCTGGTACCACATCCTTGCGGTCCCTATGGGAGTGGGCGGAAGGGTGAGGGGTCTGCTTGCTGCCCTTGCCTGAAAGCACTGCCCCCCTGCAGCTCCCTCTGCCTTGAGCCCCCTCCCATATGCCACACCCTCTCCTGCACCCAACCCCCTGCCCTGAGCCCCCTTCTGCACTCTGCACCCTGTCCTCCACCTCAATCCCCTGCCCTGAGCCACATCCTGGACCCCAGCCCCTTTGCCCTGAGCCCCTTCCTGTACACCGCACCCCCTCCCACACCCCGCACTCCCTCCTGCACCCCAGCCCCCTGCCCCAGCCTTACAATTCATGGCCCTGCAAGCAATTTCCCCACCCAGATGTGGCCTTTGGGCCAAAAGGTTTGCCCCCCCATCTAGGCTGACCTCCTGTACAGCAATAGCCATAAAACATCCCACAAATAATTCCTAGAGCAGATGTGTTAGAAAAACATCTCATCTTGATTCAAAACTTGCTAGTGATGGAAAATCCACTATGACCCTTGGTAAATTGTTCCAAAGATTAATTACTCTCATTGTTAAAAATGTGTCCTTAGTTTACAGGCTGAATTTGTCTAGCTTCAACTTCCAGCTGTTGGATCCTGTTAGACCTTTCTCTGCTAGACTGGAAAGCCCATCAGTAACTATTCGTTCCCCATGTAGCTACACTGTAATCAATGATGCTAAAAAAAGAAAAAAGCATAGCTGTTCACCAACTAAAACTGAGAAAGCTGAAGACCCATTAAGTTGAAACTCATACTTGGCTGAAAATCAGATACCTCTTATAATTAGAAGTAGCTAGAGATGGCTATAACCAAAATAAGTTAGTAAATTTTTTTTAGTTCACTTTTGCGCTTTTAGCAGAGGTTTGTGTATAGTCAGCTTCACTGGTTCCTTGTGTGCCCGGTGAGGAATTGCCAGTAGTGCCTGGAGATCCCAGTCTGGCAGGCACCCTATACACAGTAAGAGACAGTCCTTTACCAACTGATTAGACAAGACTGACAAAAAGTGGGAGAAAAGAAGCCCCGCATTATCCCCATTTCACAGATAGGAAGTTGAGGCACAAAAATTAAGTAACGTGCCCGAGGTTACATAGGAAGTTGGTGGCAGAGCTGGGGATTAAACACAGTTCCTTAACCACAAGACCAACCTTCCTCACCTCTGTTGCTGAAGAGATCCTTACAAACTTCAACAGGAGTGGGAGTGTACTGATCAAATTTGCAGATGTGACTAAATTGGGAGATTTTGCCAATATGGAGGAGGACTGGAATACCATGCAGGAAGGACTACCTTGAAAAATGGAGAAATAGAAATGGGATGAAATTTAATAGTGTAGAGTGCAAGGTCATGCATTTAAGGACTAGCAACAAGAATTATTGTTATAAGCTGAGGACTTATCAGTTGGAAGTGACAGAGGAGGAGACCTAGATGTATTGGCTAGTCACAGGATGACTGTGACCCATGATGAGGAGACCTGGGTGTATTGGTTGGTCACAGGATGACTATGACCCATGAAAAAGGCGAATGCAGTCCTAGGATGCATCAGGCGAGGTATTTCCAGTAGAAATAGGGAAGTGTTAGTACCATTATACAAGGCACTGGTGAGACCTCATGTGGAATGCAATGTGCAGTTCTGATCTGCCATGTTTAAGAAGGATGAATTCAAACTGGAACAGGTCCAGAGAAGGCTACTAGGATGATCTGCGGAATGGAAAATCTACCTTAGGAGAGGAGATTCAAAGAGCTTGGCTTGTTTAGCCTAATCAAAGAAGGCTGAGGGGAGATATGATTGCTCTCCATAAATACATCAGAGGGATACATACCAAGGATGGAGAGGAGTTATTTAAGTTATGTGCCAATGTAGACATGAGAACTAATGTGTATAAAATGGCCATCAACAAGTTTAGTCTTGAAATTAGGCAAAGGTTTCTAACTGTCAGAGGAGCGAAGTTCTGGAAGCCTCCCAAGGGGAGCAGTGGGGGCGAAAATCCTAACTGGCTTCAAGACTGAGCTTGATACGTTTATGAGGGGGACGGGATGATGAGACTGCCTTCAGTGGCATGTAGCCCATCTGCCACTGGTAGTAGCCAGTCTCCCCAGTGGCTGGTGGTGGGACACTAGATGAGGCGGGGGAGGGCTCTGAGTTACTACAGGGAATTCTTTCTCAGGTGTCTGGCTGGTGAGTCTTGCCAAAATGCTCAGGGTCTAATTGATCACTATATTTGGGGTTGGGAAGGAATTTTCCCTCAGGTCAGATTGGCAGAAACCCTGGGGAGGCCTTCCTCTGCAGCATGGGACACGGGTCACTTGCAGGTTTAAACTAGTGTAAATGGTGAGTTTTCTGTAAATTGAAGTCTTTAAATCATGATTTGAGGACTTCAAGCCTCAGCCAGAGGTTGAGAGTCTATCACAGGAGTGGGTGGGTGAGGTTCCATGGCCTGCGATGTGCAGGAGGTCAGACTAGATGATCATGATGGTCCCTTCTGACCTTAAATCTGTAAGTGGAAGAAGTCACCCTCAAATCGTCTCTTTGTGAAGCTAAATAGATTGAGCTCTTTGAGACTATCACCATAAGTCCAGTTTTCTATTCCTTTAACCAGAGGTGAAAGTAAGCCGGTCCGGACCAGACTGGCTTCATCGGGCCCTTTAAATCGTCTCCCAAGCTCCACTGCCAGAGCCCTGGGGTAGCGGCAGCAGGGCTCAGGCAGCCCTTTAAAGGGCCCAGGGCTCCTGCCACTGCAGGGCTCGGGTGGCACTTTAAAGGGCCACAGGCTCCCCACCGCTGGAGCCCCGGGCCCTTTAAATCGCTGCCAGAGTCCCAGGGTAGCAGCGACAGGGCTCTGTTGATGATTTAAAGGGCCCAGAGCTCCGCTGCGATAGCGAGAGCCCCCGGGGCTCCCAGCCGCCTCTGCATCTGGTAGCTCTGGGGCTGATTTAAAGGCCCTGGGGCTTCCAGCTGCAGCCAGAGCCCCAGGGGCCTTTAAATTTTGATGTAAAGGCCCCGCCTCTTCCGGTTGAGGCCACGCCCCTGCTAAGGACTTTGGCGTAAGTGCTTTAACTTACTTTCACCCCTGCCTTTAACCATTCCTGTGGCTCTTCTCTGAACCCTCTCGTTTATCACCATCCTTTTTGAATTGTGGACACAGTATTATGACAGTGATTTAATCAGCACCAAATATAGAGGAAACATAACCTCTCTACTCCAACTTGAGATTCCCTGTTTATGCATCCCAGGATTGCATTCGCCCTTTTTGGCCACAGTATCTCACCAGGAGCTGATCATCCATCTACCCACCCCAAAAACTTTTTCACAGTCACTGCTTCCCAGGGTGGAGTCTCCCATCCTCTAAGCATGGCCTCCATTCTTAGTTCCCACATGTACACATCTGCATTTTGTTGTACTAAAATGCAGTGTTTGCTTGCACCCAATTTACCAAACAATTCAGATTGCTCTGAACCAATGACCTTTCCTCTTCATTATTTACCACTCGCCCTAGTTTTGCAACAACTGCAAACTTTATCAGTAGTGATTTTATATTTTCCTCCAGGTTATTGATAAAGATGTTAAATGGCTGGTCCATTATTTTGGCCTGGGATTGGTAGGCAGACATGCCTATAATTACCCGGGTTATCCCGTTTACCCTTTTAAAAAATTGTGACATTCGTTTTCTTTCAGTCTTCTGGAACTTTCCCAGTGCTCCAAGACTTATTGAAAATCAACATTAATGGTCCAGTGAGCTCCTCAGACAGTTCTTTTAAAACTCTTGGATTCAGGTTATCAAGACCTGCTGATTTGTTGTCATGGATTGGCCCTTTGGTTGCCACGACCATGGTTCATTTCAGAATGCAAGACGACAGGGAGAGACAGAAATGCAATGTCCGGCACATCTGAGGGACTGGAAAGTCCTATTAGATTCCATCTTAGTTCACGCTTGGAGCAATGTATTTTCTATCTATTAATGGGGTCCTATGCAAACGTGGATAAATTGGCCATTGCAGAGGAGAGAAGTGTTATTGGAACACTGGTAAATTGCTTGACCACTCATTGGTTCATTATGAAATATAGTCAAGAGGCCAAATAACCAACATCGGTCATTGCTAAAAGTCAGTAATTGTCTAGTACAGGAAGAAAGGAGCTGAAGTTAAGCCACACAGGGAGCCTGCCTCAGAGGTTGGAAGTGAACCTAGATCCTTCTGATTCTGTGTCCTGTTCTCTCGCCACCAGACACCGCCCCCGACGCCCACAGCTACTGTCCTCACTCCAGGTGCTCTTATATCCATGAAGCAAGAAATTTGCCAAGTCAGGGTATCCCCAGATGCTATCCACAGCTCCAGTCCTGATCTCCTGTCTCTGAACAGAGGAGAGGCTTTATTGTCCCAGGTGATAAGGCACTTCATTTTCAGTTTTTACTAATTTTTACTAAGAAATTCCCACATTTTACAAAAGCCAGTTGTCGGAGGGTCCATGGTCAAGTCACCCAAAGGCAAGAGTCAAAGGCCATTCTGTCTAGTGCCTATAGTCTCTGGGGGCTGGGTAGAAGAACCTAGGCCCACCCTACTCCACCAGCTCCCAACCCAAGGCCCTTGAAAGCAGTAGGCCATATGGCCTGGGTCTGGTACCCTTAATCACCCTTCCTGGGTCACTTCCTACCCTTGTTTCCCATACCTGTGTCAGTGTCACGGGTCGGCCTTCGTTTCCTCCCAGGTCTGTCTGTGGAACCCCTTCCCCAACAACACGAGTCATGACCCTCGGCTCCCCTGGTCAATGGGCTTCCAGTCACTTGGCCAGGAGGTTTGATCCCAGTAGCTTCTCAGCAGGAGGCAGCTGCACCCAACTGCTCTCCTCCCCAGTCAGCAGCGGCAAGAGAGTGTGGTTTTCTGTGTCCTGAACAGCCGCTTAACCGTTGCCTCACCAGTGCAGGGTTGTGACACCCCATCACACCAATATGCATTTTTTCAACCAATGTTCTCCTGAATTTTGGAAGTGTTGGAAGTACCAGATTTGGCTCTTTGCTCTGGAAGGAGAGACGGTGGCTTCTTCTGGAGCAGGGAGCCGGATCCAAAGTACCGGAAGGATCTGAGTGCTGGTGCACATACCGTTGCCAATCCCACACCCACCACTTTGCCAGCTTGCAGATAGTGTGGATAGTTAGTAGCATTCACAGCAAACAAATGTCGGGGAACTACTTTTCATGCTAAAACGGGTCGAAAACAAAAACTGCATCCAAGTAGAAGATACAGTGTTTATTGAACGTTTTAAAGAGCAAAACCCGGAGAATAGAGTGATATTTACCCAGAAAATGGCTAAGTTCATGTCTTGCACCAAGTTTCACCCGTTTTTTAAGTTTTGTAAGAAGCACTGGCAAGTTCCTGGGAAATGTTAAACGGAATAACAGCTGAAAATGAAGGGCCCTAACTGTGAGTGAAATAGCGATGCTGGAAGTCACTTGTGCTCACTAGTGGTGTCACCAACACGCCCCGGCAGCGATATCCCTTGGGCTAGCTCAGCCTTGGCCCACAAGGCTCTTGTCCCTTGTTTGTCTATTTCAAAGTTAGACTGATAGTGCTGCGAGAGAAGCCACAGGGGCCCAGATCACAACTGGTTCCAAAACCCCAGCATTAGGCATCTAAGTCCCAGTTTTAGGCACCACTGTGATCCACAAGCCCCCATTTGGCTGCCACCTGATACTGCAGGTGCCTAGCTCACTCGATACCTACCTTTTCATGGTAAAAGTTCCCTCAGCACCTATGTTTCTGCCTCGCAGCATGTGCATTACTGCTTCCCTCTAGGTGCGCAGACAAGCCCCAAACTCTGCCTTACTTGCTTCTGGGGCCCGATCCAGTAGGCACAGTCAGAGCAGGGTGGTGGTATCGTGTAGCCCAGCCCACTCTCCTGAGAGGGGGAGACTCCTGTTCAAATCCTCCCGCTCAGGCAGAGAGGGGGATTGACTCCTATAACTGGGGTGAGTGTGGTAACAACTGGGCCAACAGTTATAAGGGAGCACCAACAGCAGCTCCTCCTCCAGCTGTTTGGTGCAGGCACCTAATTCATCCTTGCCAGAAATGCCTTAGGCACCTAAACCACCTGATCCCCGCGAAAGGTGCCCGGCTATGGATCGCTAGCAGAGATAGACACCTCCTGCAGCCCAGATGGGGCGAGGCTCAGGACACACCTCTCCCCTAGACATCTCCTACTGCCTGGCCGAGGTGGCTTCTCACCTCATGAGCTGGCTTCAGTGGACCTCATTGGCAGGTGCCCATCTCCCTCCATTCGTTGTCTCAGGAGCCTGGGTACCAAACTCAGTGTTGTGGATCTCAGGGCCATTCCTGTGACTTTCTAGGGGCCTAAACGTTCAGTGCTGTGACCCCCAGCATTGCAATGCCTAAGACCCTTCCCAGATCCAGGCCATGACACTGGGCACAAAGATAATCATGAAGCACCATGATGCCCTGTGACCCACACCTGCCCAGGGAGCAGGGATTCAAACCCTCACGAGTGACTTCTAAGGCTGGACGTCCTTCTTGAACCACCTTTTTTCAGAGGCACTGGGAGCACAGCTGTATACCAGGTGGGGTAGGGGGAGCCCCTGGCAGTGGGGACACAGCGGGATGCAGGCGGGGTGGGGGGAAGCCCCTGGCGGTGGGGGCACAGCAGGATGAGGGTCGGGGCGGGGGGGAGCCCCTGGCGGTGGGGGCACAGCAGGATGCGGGTCGGGAAGGGGGGAGCCCCTGGCGGTGGGGGCACAGATGGATGCGGGACGGGGCGGGGGGGAGCCCCTGGCGGTGGGGGCACAGCAGGATGCGGGTCGGGTTGGGGGGGGAGCCCCTGGCGGCGGGGGCACTGTGACTGGACGGGGCGGCGCAGGGAATGAATTTGTCCCCTTTGTTGCTTCATTACTGTGTATAAAGCAGCCCTGAAAGGTTTTGTCATTTTCATTAATTAAAGGAATTGTCTTGTCTTTTTGTTTTGGCTGCAGGATTTTTTTGGATGACTCAAGGATGTGAACTGAGATCTTTTGCAGCCCTCGACTGAAGGGGCTGGGATGTCAAACCCTTGCAAAGAGCGGTGCTGTCCTTTTCAGAGTGAACAGCCTTCAGGGCCAGGACAGCATCTAGAACAATAGGGCCCCATTCCTGTCTGAGGCTTTTAGGTACTATTGAAACACAAATAATAGCAGCCATATACAGACAAGCATTTCAGCTCCTGCTTAAAGCTAAGCACGTGCTTAGGAGGGATGCTTTCCCAAGTCAGGGCTAACAAGGACGCTTTGAGTCAGAAAGGTATTGACAAAAACATGAAAAACCTCAAACAAAAAGATTTTAAAGAGTCTAAATAAGAATGTCCCCCTCATTTAATCAAGTTTCAATTGCGTGGTGTTTCTGTCACAGCTCTACTAGTTCTCTTGTCATCCATAGAGACGCCCAGGAAAAGTAAACAGGGGTAGCAAGAGCTGAATTTATAATGTTGAAACCCCCGCCCCCCCAAATAAAACAACCCGCAATCAAAACCTTCAAGGCCATCGTTATATACACCCTAAAGAAGCACAAAAACTCAATTTATATTCTTTGCGAGTCATATTTAATTAATGTTTGTGAGCATATGGACCCAGATTCTCAACTGCAGCCCAATCAGCACACAGCTGCGGCCCATGTGGCATCTTTGGGGGCATACAGGTAATATGTATATTTTGTGGATGCAGCCCACGTAACACAGAGAGCTGCATATGTGGCCCACAATGGTAACTGGGTTGAGAACCACGGACTTAGACGTCAGATGGAAAGGTCTCTAAAGATGTGAATTGCTATTACCATATTATAGTGGATGAGGTACAGGACTGGGAGTCAGGAGACCTTGGTTCTGTTCCTGGCTCTGCCACTGACCTGCTGTGTGACCTTGAGCAAGTCACTTCACCCCTTTGTGCCTTGCATGTGTTTCTATTTAGACTGTAAACTCCTTGGGGTAGGGAGTGCCTCTTACTATGTATTCGTACAGCGCCGAGTAGAATGGGGCCTCTAGATGCTATTGGAATGTTATAAAAAACACATTCTAGGCTCTGTTTCATTGATTTCAGTTCCAGGAATCAATACTAACCCTGCTATGGAAAAAGAAAAGCACAAGGGGGCAATCGGGGTATGAGAATCTAAGTGGATTAGCAAAGGCAGCATGCTCCAGTAAAGAGACCGTGGTTCCAGGAATTAGGAGACCTGATACTATTTCCAATGCCTGTGCCTTTGAATAGCTTTGTGGGACAGGGTGTCTGGTTGTAGAGTCCTGCCCAGAGACACGGGGCTGTCCTATTGAGTCATTCTGGTAGTCACAGCAGGTGGGGGTTGTCATCTTCCACTCAGGGTGATTAGAAGTGGATCATCTCTATGTGAAAAGAGCACTTGGGAAGAATAAGTCTCTGGACATGGATGCTCAGTGTAAGGTTTGCTTGTTTTTTGTTTACCATGATACAAAGGTGGGTGAGTCTTGGACAATAATACAATGTGTGCACACTTCATGGAGATCAGACTGGGGCCTCTGCTGGACACACTCTGGTAGCTAGCTCTCTGTGTCTCAGTTTCCCCATCTGTAAAATGACATCTAATGACACTGATCATCTGTTGCAAAGTGCATTGAGCTGTGTGGACAAAAAGCCCTAAGTGAGTGCTAAATATCAGGTAGAGAACTGAAAATGTCCTTCTCCATAGGAAATGAATGCTGGGACTACTGGGGAAATGATCCATTTCCTCTGAAAATTAGGCCATTCTAGTTACATGGAACTTTACGGGGAGAAACTTCCAACAAGATACAAAACCTGCTTTCAAAACATTATTGGATATTCTCCATCTTTGGCAGGGAGGAAATCCTCTATCCAAACAAAGCAGTATTATCCGTTGCCCAGGTGCAGTGCACAGGAGGTTAATGAAGACAGGATAGGAGGGGATTAATAGTGCATTGCAAACAAGTTTGTGCTAAGTGGCTTAGGCTCCATCCTGTTCAGCTTTTAAATACAAATTTCTGCTACCATCCCCTTCCAAAACACACACACTGCAGATTTTGATTAGTAAATGAATTCCTACAGATAAGCTTTAACCATCTGCTTACAGCGAGACGTGCACATCAGACCTGTCCTTTGACATTCAAAACAGAACTTTTCTGCCGGTGTGGGTTGGTGCAGCATATGGGGGTGGGATGGCAAAGCATTCCCCTTCCGTCCGTTCCCGCCTTGCCCCACGGTTTTTTCCCCGCCACCTTGCGGCCGCGCCCGCCCGCTTCCGGGCTTTGGCTGCTCCTTGGGGGCCCCCTCCGGGCCCGGCAAGGGCTGGCTTGCCCGCTTCGCTTTTTGCCCGTTCTCTCAGTGGTGATATGCGGGGCGGGGGGGGCGCGGGTCTCGCCCGGGGTGGTGTCCTTATACCTTTTTCCTCTTGTCTCTGTGCTTTCCTTCTTTCTTTTGTCTCTATCTGGGTCCTCCTGTGGCGCTTTTCCCCGGGCTCGTGTGATGCCTCTCCATAATCCGGGTGCGTGTCTGGTTGGAAGTCTCAGGTGGGCGTTGTTGTGGTGTGTGTAATTATTATAAACCCCATAAGTTGCCTCCGCTTCTGGCTTGTCTTCGTCCGTTTGTGGGGCCTCTGGGGATTACCTAAGGATCGTGGAAGCTGATTTTCAGTGGCACTCACACTGCCTGGGTCCTGGCCCTCGCCGCAGGCTGCTGCCGCTCGCTGCCCGGCACAGGTGAGCGGGGCGGGGCGGGGCTCGGCCCGGGGGTGGGTCCTTACTTCCCGCGGCTCCTACCTTGTCATCTGGCTCCGGGCGCTTCCCCGCCCGCTGGGAGCACCCGGGGCGGCTGGAGCAGGGCGGGGGTAACCCTCAGCCGCTCGCTTGCCTGCGTGTGGCCCTGGGACAGACCGAGCGCCTTTCAGGTGAGCGGCGAGGCTCCCCTCCCCGAGCAAGGCTCGTGCGTGAGAGGGGATCTGCCGGGGTCCCGGGGGCAGCGCTGCTTAGTTTGCACAGTCAGTGTCTAAGGTGAAGGTCCCCTGAGCTGATGTGTGATCGGGGATGATGGTAAAAAGACTATCGTGGAGCAGATGCCATGTGTGTTCCCAAGACCTGCAATCCCTGTGTGTATGTGAGACACCTCTAGTGTCCTAGAGCAGTGATTTTAACCTGTGGCCCATGGGCTCTAGGAGTGTATTGAAGGGGGCTCTGACAGATGTAAGACTGAAAGCTGAATTCTGTTCAGTCTCTTATATAGAGTTCCAAAGGGGTCTGCAAACAAGTTGAAAACTGCTGTAGGCACAGTGCTCTGCTATCATGTAGTGTGAAGCCCTTATGTATGTCAAATGCAAGACAGGGACTCGTGTCCAGTGACTGCTATCCAGCAGTGCAGCTGTATCTGAAGGCAGGTGTGCTGTCCTGCAGTGGTTCTCAACCTGGCACTCTGCAGACCAATCAAAGATTTCCAAAGGGGTCCTCACCTCCTCTGGAAAAATTCTGTGGAGTTGCAAACTGAAGAAAAGACTGAGAACCACTGCTGTGTAGTGTACAACTTACTGAGGGTTCAAACACTTGTGTGTATGGTAGGGCAAGCAGGGACCTCACCAAGCCCCTACGAGCTACCCTTAACTTGGCCGTACACTTCCAGAGGGCAAGAGGTACCCTGCCTCTGCTTTCTTCCCACCTTGCTCCTTGGGGTGGCTGCTGGAGGGAGGCTAAGTGGCATATGCCTTCCTGCTAGGATAGGCCAGTCTGAGGCCAATGGGCATAACAGGCACACTGGGAGGTGACTGGGCTGGCTCAAGCCAGGTGCATTACCTCTGTGGTGCTGAGGCTCTAACAAGGAGCAGCTGTCTTTAGTCAGTAGCCCTAACCAGGGCAGGTTCTAGGCACCAGCAAACCAAGCATGTGCTTGGGATGGCATTCTGGGCCTCCCCTTTTTTGTTTTGGGTGGCAAAAGTCTAGAGCCAGCCCTGGTAGCAGCAGTGTTGTGTGTGGTGGTGGGGGGGTGCTCAGGGGTTGCTGCAGGTAGCACTATAGGCAGTAGCACCTGCACCTTGCAGCTGGGCTGGTCAGGCTCCAAGCAGGTGACACTCAGGCTGGGAGCTGCCCTGCAGGGCAGAGGGAGCTGGCTGCAGGGTGGTCACTCTTCAGTGCCACAGCTGGGGCTGAGTGAAGTGTCCTGAGCCACCCAGGGACTGCAGCAGGGTGGGCAGCTGCAGCAGTGGGGCCATAGAGGGTGGGGTGCTGCCACAAAAGGCCTGTGTCCTGCTCTCTGGGGCTACCCTGGCCCAACTCCTCTGCCCCCTGCTGGGGTGGTCCCCTGGCTCTGTCCTCCTAGGTCTCAGCCAGTCCTAGAGGAACCCTGGGCTGAGGTGTGGCCCAGGAGCCCCACTGCTTACCCTGACCCTGCCAGTGCTGGACTGGCTGGAGGTGAGGGGGGAGTGGGTGGAGTCAGCACTGGTGGGGGAGCCCAGGGCTGGGGCAGCAGGGGGTGTGCAGGTGGGGGGCTGAGAGCCTGGGGCTGGAGTGCGGGGCAGCCAAAACCTTTTTGCTTGGGGTGGCAAAAACCTAGAGCTGGTCCTGGCCCTAATTAGCCTATATGAAAAGTGGCTCTTAATGTGACTGACCATGCATAATAGGCAACATAGTTCCTCATTTGACCTCTAGTGGAACACTACTAATTTCTAGAATTGGAGACCCCTACCTTGACCTGTTCTGTTGCTCTTGGAGTGAAATAGCACAGCAAGGCCCATTCAAACCTCTTGTGACAGAGGATAAAGCAGGAAAGCACAAATGCTAGCTAGAGAGGAACATTCCCAGTCAATGTGTGACAGCCTATCTTTAACTCTTGCATCCTGCTTCCAGGCTCACAGGAATCTATCCAGGCTGCCCCTTGGGCTGTTATATCTGGTATGGGACTGGTAGAGACATGGCTCCACAGCAGAAAGTGTGAAGTGCCCTTGGTACCACCTTTAGCAGGTGTATGGTACAAATGGCTGTTGGCTCACCAGTACTACTTACCTCACTCAATGAGGCATCCTGCTTGGGCATTAAACAGCTCTAATCTCAGGAGACCCTAGAAGTCCTGACCAGACTTCTGGATTATATAATCAGACCAGGTTGACTCTTGTGGGCTTTCCTTGCCACTCAAGTGGCAGTGCAGGTAAAATCTCATGAAGATGGTAATGGAGGTGTCTGTCAGATCAACTCCCAGCCTGTATATTGCACTTCTCAAACTCCAGACACTTCTACAGCAAAGCTACCAGCTGGCCCTGTTTCTCACCACTGGGTATGTGGTACGTGCCACAGTGCAGAAGAGAAGGAGCCTTTATTAAAGACTAATACCTTGCTGTGGGGATGCCATGGTGTATCACATGAAGACTTGCCTCCTCCCCGAGGACCAGGGATAGCCATCAGTTCTAACCTGTAACTAGCATGTGACCCAGTGGTGCCCTTGCTGCTCTGCTGCCTCCTCTCAAAGATCAGTCCAGGTTGTCCCTCTTTAGATGCTTCAAAGGGCTGACCTGTCTGACCTTCCTATGTGCTCCAGCAACAAATGGCTCCCGCTGGAACAAATGCTCACAACTAAATGACACTCAAGTGTTTTGAACCTGGCAGGCTGCCTACACTCTGACTTCAGCCTTGTATGTCTGTCTCTCTGCAGGTGAAAGAAATTGTCATGCCTTGCAGCAGGCTGCGTGTGGAGAGAAATGTATTCCTTTCCTGTGGCTCTGTAATGGAGAACAAGAGTGCCCAGATGGGACTGATGAGCAATGTGGTGAGTTGTGACTACCAACACCTCATTTCTAGTAGAGGTGCACTCCAACAGAAATGCAGCCCACCTGAGTCATTGCAGATGTAAGAATGAGGCTTCTGGCTCTAGTCGCACAGCACTGAGGACTTGGGGAAGAGACTCCTGTATAAAAGCCCTTCAGCTTATAGAAAGGCTGAATATTGACCAAAAAAGCAAAATACAAAACCCCACTGGCCTTAAATAAAGGGAGCCCAAAAACACACACTAGGTATGTTTCAGACTTCAGATGGTTAAATGAAAATTCTTTCCTAGCCTGATGAATTCTCCAGCTATGCTATCTCGAATGCCAGATACTCATTCAAGAATGAATTAAGTGTAGTAACTCTGTTACTGAACTAATAGTAGTTACCATAATCAAGAAAACTTGACTGAACCTAATTTGAAAGTCTGCCATGAGAAAATTAGGATCATGGCAAAGGACAGATTCAAGTTCTTGGTAATAGGGAATGATTCTCCAGCTGAAGCAGATAGGAGACGCAAGCTGTGGTGGACTACCAGTGTAAATGAAAGCTGGGTTCTACCTAGGTGGTGGTACCACATCAGCATGCTTTCCAGCATCTGGAACTACATTAGCAAAACTTCCTTACCACTCCTAATTTGATTAATAGGCTTCAGTCTAATGTAACTCCATTCCATCTTTGGAACAATGAAAATATTGAAGGTTGTTTCAGATTTTAGCACCATTTCTTATGTTAGTGTCTTGGTGACAAGCCTGCAGGCTTGTCATCTACTCAAGGCTTCCTTTAAAAGCAGCAAAGAGTCCTGTGGCACCTTATAGATAAACAGATGTATTGGAGCATGAGCTATTGTGGATGAATACCCACTTCATGGGATGCATTTAGATAACAAAGGCAGCCTTTGTTATCTAAATGTGGTAATGCTTATTTGAGGTTAGCTGTTTAAAAGTGTGAACTTTACCTGATCCCCTTAATTGCAAATTGAGTAGGCTTCTTGTCCCCTACTCAAAGGGCATTCCTTCCTTGATTGCAGAGGAGTATTTCCTGCCCCAACAAGCCCCTAAATATAAAGGTGAGCATCTGTGTGTGGAGGAATCCTATGGAATTTCACTTGCTTTGTTCAGAAAGGCTGACTGTCAGATCTCAATAGCCAGAGAGGAAACTAAACTTGCTAACCTCAATTGCACTACCCTGAATATTGACTCTAGTGGCTGTGTGATCTGTACAGGTTTTGATACCCTGTTATACACAAACATGTTAATCCCTGTGGCACTTTCTTTCCTGCATTAAATGAAATTCCAGTTTCGCTGCTAGCGTTAACTCTCAGGCAAGTAGCTTAAAGAGTTCTATTAGGAGTTGTGAAATTGCTCTGCAGTTCAGCTAGCTCTCACAACTCTTAAGTGCGTTGTTTAAGTGGCTCAAGAAGTTGAGACAGCTGCTGCTGCCCCAGGCTCTGTCTCCTTCATGTCCCCTCCCTGCTCTATATGGAGAAGAGGTGAGCAGGGGGAAGGGGGACACCCTGACATTAGCCCCCTCTTTGCCCCTGCACAAAAAGCCAGAGTCTCTGGGAGCAGCTCCAAGGCAGAGGGCGGGAGCAGCACATGGAAGTGGGGTGGGTGGGGAAGGACAGCTGACTGTTAGCCTGCTGGATGGCTGCAGCACAGGAAACTTAGGGGGAGCTAATTTGGGGGGGGCTGCTGGTCCACCCTGGTTCCAAGCCCCCACCACTAGCTCCAACAGGCTGCTCTTCCTGCAAGCAGCAGACAAGGCAGGTGGCTGCCAAATGACCTTAAAAGGGAGCATTGCACAACTTTGAATGAGCATGTTCCCTAATTGATCAGCAATGAAACAATGTTAACCAGGATGGCTGTAAGTGAGGAGTTACTGTAGTCTTGCACTCTGAAACTATGTGGCTGTCCAATTTTTTTTCACTCTGTTGTGGGAAAGGCTTCATTGAAGCTTGGACTCTAAAACCTAAATTTCAGACCAAAGTGTGCCTTGAAATCTGTTAGGATGGAGCAGTTGCAAAGCTGTTTACTAGGGCTACTTTAATCTCTATTGAAGTTGCCCTTTCTTAAAAAAAGACTGGCAACAAACACTGATGCCAAAACTTTTATTGGCCAACATTTGTATTTATCACAACCTGGCTGGCAAGCATTTGACCCTCATCTCATGTGAGGGAAGCTTCCCCAGAAAATAGATCTCCTTCAAACCCTGCCAAACAATGACTGAAATCTCCTACAAGGGTGAGGTTTTTTGGTATTATTTTTCAATTGACTCTGGTTGCACACAAGCAGAAGCAAATCAGACTGCAACGATGCTAGTGGCATCATGCTTGGGTTCTCTTCTCCAGACTTAGGAAGGGTCCTGTGCGCCCACAGGATAGCAGTATACTACAATTCACAGGGCAGCAGTAGTGACTTGCCTTGCATCACTTCAAGTTGCCATGTCACAGCTGTTAACAACTTTCCTCTTTCCTTCCTGCTGTTCAGAAGCAGCATGTCATGGTGACCCAAATACCTGGCAGTGTGACAATGGAAGGTGCATTTCTAGTACCTGGATCTGTGATGGTACCAATGACTGCCTAGATGGCTCAGATGAGAGAAACTGTGGTATGTATTGCACTAAGCCAGGGTAGGCAACCTATGGCACATGCACTGAAGGAGGCACATAAGCAGATTTTTTTCTTCTTCAGGAGCACTAACACTGCCTGGGTCCTGGCCACCAGTCCAGGGGCTCTGCATTTTAATTTTAAATGTAGCTTCTTAAACATTTTAAATCTTATTTACTTTACTTACAACAGTTTAGCTATGAATTATAGACTTACAGAGACTTTCTAAAAACATTAATGTATTACTGGCATGCAAAAACTTAAATTAGAGTGAATAAATGAAAACTCAGCACACCGTTTCTGAAAGGTTGCCAACCCCTGCCCTAAGCTTATCAATACACTTTGCCTCCAAGTATCTGTATCTGCTACTTGCTTTAACAGCAAAGATCTGACTGCTGAATGCATGCTCAGTTGCAGCAGACATCTGGAGCTAGATTAGCGAGCTACTGTTCCTCCCACTAAAAAATTCCTCCTGGAAGGAGTGAGAATTCTATGAATTCATGTTAATGTGGCTGCTCCTAATGTGTAAAATGCAGAAGGAAGGAGTCTGCTTCTTTCTCTGTCCCCTCAATACTGGAAATCCAGACAACACTGGCTTTCTGGATGAGGCAGCCCATAACCAATGTCTGATATCTGTGAATGGCACATCATGGCAGGGCTCTTCCCCAGAAAGCTGACCAGTGGTATAGGTGCCCAATATGCAGGGTGGAGAAGTGATGGCCTCTCCACTATGCTTGGCAGAGTGCTGCTTGAGAACTGTTGGCCCTTTAGCAGGGGAGCGGGGGAAGGAAGAGTCCAAGACTACAATGGCCTCCCTGAAGGCCAGAAGGCTGTTTGTTGCATGGTTGTGGGGTGGCGGGTGGGGTGTAAAAAGAAAAGTCCCAACTTGGAGTCAGATGTGAGTGCCTGAGCTCTTCAGTATGAACAAATTGCACCTCCCATGTTCCGCAAGGAATGGCTTGCTTGTAACTGGACTATAGGCAAAGACCAATTCAATGGGTGACCTGATATTTAGTGAGGGTTCTTTATTCAGATAAATAACAGTATTAAACTCTTCAATGACTAACTTAGTGGGAGCCTCTTAATGAAGCAAATCTCAACCCTGTAAACTTACTTCACTGAACCCTGGGGTGCTTCTCACCTGGGATGGGTAGTCTGGCACATGGCTGAGTTCAAGAAACTGCAGTAATGTTCTTCAAACATAGACCTTCTGACTGGTCTAACCTTAAAGCTTCCTGGGGTTCACTTGCTTGTAAGATTGTTCTTGCTTGCTGTTTTCTGGAGTCTAGTAACCAGAGACTGACCCATTGCAACTGCTTATAATGTCTCTGCCAAAAACTTGAGGCTTCTGGAAGCAAAGGCTTCCAGAGACTAGATGCTTGAATTTCAAGGTAGTGATTGGGGCTCAGAGAAAACAAGGGTGCCTCATAAATTGACATGGCCAAAATCCTACTGAAGGAGTCTTCCTCACAGCTACAGATCAGTGTCTATGAAATAGATCATTTGTTCACGGGACAGATAAGAGATTTCAAAGAATTTCTGCCTTATCCAAAAAGCCACTAGTCTCTTTATACCTGATCAAACCAGAACTTAATTGGTAAACTGCTGTTACAGTAACCCGCTGTCTCTTGTGATAGTTTGTGGAGACAGAAAAATTCCATGTTTGGAGAATTCTCAATGTATTGATCCTTGGGAAATCTGTGACCTCCACAAAGATTGTGAAGATGGTTCAGATGAAGCAAACTGTCCCCAGAACCACTGTCTACCAGGACAATGGCAATGTAAGAACAAAGTGTGCATTATGGAAGACTGGAAGTGTAATGGCATCAACAACTGCGGAGATTCTTCAGATGAAGAAGTCTGTGGTATGTAACTGGTAATGGTATTCTTGCTGACAATGTACAAGAACAAGGTAATTGGCCAACCACATGGCCATCTCTAATTTACCTAAAATCCTGTGCTGAATTCACTTATTGCCGTTAAGGTATAAGATGCTAGAAAACTTCATCTTGCTGTGATGGGGTCAGAAGGGAAAACTGAGTTATGAGGTGTCTACACAGCATCTGAATTAATGGGAGTGAGCCACCCATCATGGGCTAACTAGACCTGTAAAATGTCTGTACAGACAGTACTTTAAGTGCAGCTTGGGCCAGGGCTCTGGCTCTGAAGCCTAGGGAAGGAGACTAATTTCAGAGCCCAAAACACTGTCTGAACCCTGCTGACCGAAGTGTAGCAACCCATGATGGATATTTACTCCACTAGCTCAAATGCTGTGTAGACCCACACCATGGAGTCTGGGGAATGGAGAAAGAATCTGACTTAACATGATTTTCAAGTATCTGCCACCACTTTAATGAAACAGTGCTAAGACTTGTCCTGTCAGGCTTGGCTATTGCTTACAGCCAAGCTCTCTGGACAGCCTCTGAGATAATAGGTAACAAGGGAAATGTATTACCCAACAAAGTGCTGTTGCTAAGTTACCCCTTTTTAGGGGTGAAAAGAAATGAAACCACAAAAATAACCTGACTTGAAATGGAGTTATCTCCTTCAGTGTCTCCACACCCTCATCCATGTGGAGAACTTCCACAACAGGCCTAAAAAGCCTGTTCTCCATAGTCAACTCTAGCTCTTACTTCCATATTTCTACTACATGGAGTAAGGTTAGTCCTCAGACAGCTGAGGTGCACCTCAATACCCCACTCCATGATTATGGACCATGTGGTAACTTCTGAAGCAGACAGTCAGTCCTGATGAACCACTCTTGCCATGTGGTGCATCTGTATCCATGTTTGCTTAGGATGTGAGCATTTACTCCTTAGTTATAATCTGAAATGAGAGTTGAACTTCTGACCACTTGCTTTTTACAGCAATCTGTTGTAATGTCACCATGACCTAGCCTAGAAGTAAGCAGCAGGAGTGCGCAGTTGGAAATGTTTCATGCGCATCTTGCTAAATCAGTAGCAAAAACAAATTTAATACTTTAATTGAAAGTTCCCTGATGCATCAAGACTCCAAATAAAAACTTCCACAGTCTTGGCATAGCCTCAGGCAGGAAATAGCCAGCATCAGAAACTAAAGTTCTTATCAACTTGCTCTTAAACGATAAAACTTTAATTCTGTCCAAGCAGTCTGTCTCACACCCTCTGTGTGGCAATAATTATTTCTTGCAAGTGAGGGCAGTAGCAGAGCATCTTGTAACATATTTTCTCACACAGCCCACTGCCCGGAAGGCATGATCCAGTGTGATGAGGGGAAATGCATTCTGGAATCGCTAATGTGCAACAAGGCAGAAGACTGTCTAGATGGAACGGATGAGCTCAGCACTTGTGGTAACAGAGCAGCTCACTGCATCTTTCTGTCAGAAATGTAACCTTGTGTTTAGAGGCTTTCTCCCACAACTTCACATCTTGAAGCTTGTTCCCTTTTTTGTGCAGGCAAAAACTGCTCTCTGAACAACGGCGGCTGCATGGAGAAATGTACTGACACCAACTGGGGCGTGAGGTGTTCTTGTGGTGTCGGCTGGGAGCTCCAGGCTGATGGACAGAACTGTACTGGTATGGGTACAGCTGCACCTGTTTGGGAGATTGTCAAAGGGGTGTGAGGGAGTCTCCACAGCAACTTGAGAGCATGTGCTCGTCAACTGTAGCAATCTGCTTTGTGGATGGCAGGGCAGGGACCTTTTCCCTTTCTCCACAGTGAGGAGTCCATGGCTGGTGGGACTCCAGTTAACCCTGAAAATGCTCACTACTGGTCACCTGTACAGTTTGGCCTTGGCTGGCAGGCAGGCAGCCAGCCAATCATGGTCTGATGCAGCCGTGGCTAAGAGCCATCTTAGCTCTGGCAGTAGAGGCTTGTGCATTAAGATCCAGAGGTCCCATGTTAGACCTGTTTCTTACAACCTACCCAGGGGTATTAGTGTTACTAAATCTCAAAGGCCAGTACAGTGTGTCCTCATCTTAAGAGTTCTTGCCCTGGCCAGGGTTCCATCCTGGAGAAGAAAGAAAGGGAGCAGCCTACACATTGTCTGCCTTGGAAGGGCACAAGACACATATGGTCACTGAGCAATACTGCCTTCATGCTCTAAAGATAGGACCTGACTAGGGCTAAATTCCTACAGCGAGCAAGGCTTTAGCCCACTATGAATTGTCAATGGCCAAATACTTCATTGTTGGCTGGTATGACCCTATCTGCTTCTGTAGGCATACTGGCTTGCTGCTGTAGGGAACTTCTTGTCTGGCCACACCACAGCACCTCAGACTTGCACACATGGTAGCAGGCATTTTCCACACCTTAGAATGTAAGAGCAGGTACTGGACAGTGGTCTTGCTGCCTGAATGCAGAGAAGCTTTGGACTAATAGCTTTTCTCAGATCTAAATTCCACAAGTTCTGTGATGACACTTGATGTTCCTAGTCATAAGCTTCTCTAAAGGGAGAAATATAGACTAGCCTAGAAAGGCTGAGTCATTGGCTGTTCAGTTTCCTAACCTAGTGACACTTTCTCTCTACCTTACAGATGTGGATGAATGTTCCCTTGTGTATAGTCCCTGTAGCCAGCTGTGTAAGAACACACTAGGTTCTTTTACCTGTGACTGTGTAAGGGGGTACCAGCTCCACTCTGGCACCATCTGTGAAGTTGCTGGTAAGTAACACCTGATAACTACAGGTAGTGGGACTGTACTCAAGTGTCAGTCAAAAGCCAAGCTAACAGTGTCTGGTTTCCTACTGCTAGGAAGTGTGGCAATGATTCTACTCCTTGGCTTGCCATAGCTGGTAAACCATCTGTCTAGCTGATACTGCAAGTAGTAGCTATGCCAAACTTACTTGACTGACCCCTCCACAAGGTTATGGGGACTAGCAACTTGAACACAATTCCTGTCCCTTCATAGTCAGTCCATGAAGTTGACTCGCCCAGCAAATCCTGTGAAGTGTGTACATTCCTCCTCTAGGGACAGGCTCAAATAGGCCACTGTCCTGAACAGGCATTAGCCCGACTGCCCAGAGCAGGGACCCCCCCAGCTAGATGGGCAGTAGGTCTCTTAGACCAGGTCTCTAGAGATCCTGGAGGGCTGAGCACTAGAGCAGGTTTATAACAGTGACAGCTCTGTGCCCAGTCATGCATGGTGCTATGTACAGAATCCAAGCAAGCCCCTGCCTGGTTTAGCTATGGAGAACAGTTCTCAAAGTCCTCCTATCAAGTAAGATGAGACAAGACCTCTAGCTCTAATGCCAGAGAGGTTAACAAATGCCTGATCATTAGATTTGCAATATCAAACTCCTGGAACCAGATGCAAATTGTGGCTAGGAAAACCTTCTGCAATTAAGGGACTGCCATGTAACTTGCTCTGACCTAAGACAGCTCACCCATGCACCATTGGTGCACCAAGTGCCAGTTACCTGCAGCAATCCCTCCAGAGGCAGCTGCATTCCAGTGAGACTTCAATAAAGAGATCCTGGCTGCACTAAATGTGGCCTACTGAAGGCCTGCTCAGAGACAGCCTAACTCATGGCAAGACTAGTCTGGAGTAGATCACGTCCAGTTATGCAAGAACTGACCCCATGGCAAGGTGCTGCTGCAGGCACTAGTGCTCCATCACATCTGAAGTCTAGTAGCAGGCTTGCCAAACCCCCAGCTCAGGCAGGTGCTTCAGCTTGTAGTGTTTATGGAGATACTACAACACTTTGGGGAGTGGGAGACATCTTTACTAGGGCTACCAGACAGTACAAGGTGCCCTACCCTTAGCAGAACTTCTTGATCTTGCCAAGAAGGTCCTTCTCTAGCCCCCAGGGCAGCCCATACCAGCGTGTGAAGGCATTGCCTTAGCTGGGATCCTCTCTCCTGCATAAGTGGGGCTGCCCTGTAGCCTCTGGCTGCAGCTACTGCTCACCCCTGCCCACTCTCTGGCCTTCCTCCAGCTGGCTACCAGACTGGCTGCTCCTGCCCAGTCTGATCCTGCTTATCTGCTAATGCTAGGCTGTCCCCACCACTGGTGTACTGTGGGGTTGACAAGCATCCCAGCTTCATGTTGGAACGGGCAGCACATGACAGCCCTCCCTCCACTGGCATCCCTTTCCCTCCAGCTCAGCAGGGGTGGAGGGAAGGTGGTCATGAGCCTGCTGGCTCAGTAACAAGCACATAACCACTCCATCTTCCACTGCAGACAACGCTACACAAATCTTGCTAGCAACTGCCCATCACCTTGTTCTTTTGGATGTGAGAACTCGCACCCATCGGAACCTGATCTTCACAAACACCACACCTGGAGTGATTGCTTCTGATCTGCTGAGGGCATCTGTTTATTGGGTAGATGAAGGCAAAAGTCTGCATGTCTATGTGCCTGGGAAGGGCAGCACATTACTCTACCCAGGTAAATGCTCCTGCAATAAGGCACTCTGTGCTGTGTTAGGGGCTTTGAGGGTGGCTAGATCACAGGAGCACTTTATCCCTCTGAGGCTGGCATGCAGTAAACTCCTTTCAGCCCTGAGAGCTCAAGGTAGCAATGAGTCTTGACATCTGTGTACAGTGCTTCACTCAGCAGGAGGGCTGGGAAATTCTCACAGGCTGTGCCTCTGTCTATAGAGGGCAGCTTCATCCCATCTGTCCTGTGAGTCCAGTCTGCAGGACCGAACTTGGCTGGGGTATAAGCTGCCTCATCCCAAGACAGCTAGTCAGTAATTATGGGGTGGCCTCTTCTAGCAGGGACCATACTGTCCTGTGCTGCCCTTAGTCATGTACACAAGGCTCATCCTGCCCCTGCATCTAACACAAGAACTCTCCACTGGGACACTGACTTCATGGGGTTAGTAGCTGCTTCTGGGGTACAGAGGATTAGGGAGCAGGGACTTCATCACTAACAATCCTTTTGCCTCTTAGATGTCCAAGGTGTGAACAGCATATCTGTAGACTGGTTCACAGGGCAGCTCTACTGGGCTAGCAGCCACCCCCAGACAATCTGTGTTGGTTTAAATGATGGCCGGGGATACGTAAAGGTGCTAGAGAAGAACTTGGTACCTGAGCAGCTGACTGTATATCCCGCAAAAAGGTGAGAACCAGATGTTGGCAAGAACCACTCTAAAGCTGTCTGGATTTCCCTATGTAACATCCAAGATGGAAGCTTAGAGGCTTTATTCTTGGTTAGAAACCATGAGTGCAACACTCTCTTGAAGTCTCACTGTCTAGTAAGTAGCATGCCAGGCAGCACCTGTTTGCTTTACACCAACAGAACAGCTGTAAGCACCTGTATGAAGCAATGTCATGGCCATCTGAAATGTGGTGAGCCATCACCTTGGTAAGGAACAAGCCTAGAGCTCTGCTGGGATATCTAGCTGCCTGTGTGGCTTGCCCTAGAGCAGCCTGAATCTGCATTGTGATTACCTCTGCATAGCAAGCCAGAATGCAGTACTCAGCATTGTCATGTAACCTTCCTCACAGGTACATGTACTGGGTGAATCGTGGTGAGAAGGGCAGGACCATGATCGAAGCAGCGGGAATGGATGGTTCTGACAGACAAGTGCTTGCTGTTGTCCCTATGGAAGAACCTTTGGGGCTGACTCTGGATTCCATAACTGGCAGACTGTACTGGATCAGCGAGTATAAGGAGGTACAAAGTTCTCTAGCTCCTGGTTACAATAACTGATCGATCAGCTTCAGTAATAGCTGGCTGTCCCAAGTAGTTCAACCCTGGCAGGTCACTAAAATACTGCTCACTGCTGGGGCTTTGCACTCTGGGGAAAGGAGCTTGAAGAGCTGTTACCACTTGATGCAATTTCTAAAGCTTGTTTTAAGCCACCCTTCCAAAAGCCTACTCTGCCAGGGTGACACATCCCCCAGGGTGCTAATGGGATTGCAAGTCCCTTTCAGATCTCCAGCCTGGGATACCTTTTACACTGCTTTTCAGTGAGCCACAACCCCTCCAGGGTCTGGTTAGACTTCAGCATGCAAATTTACTCCTAGCCAAATAAGCACTCTGACAAGTCAATCATGAATTGTATACAGGGTGACACCACCAAATTCCCAGTCCTAGCCTTGCTTCCCCTGAAATGTGCATCTTGTGCTGTTCAGTACCCTGGACAGTGCAAGCTCATGGATAGTCCATCATTCCAATGGTGGATGGATGGTGCACCAGACTTGCCAGCCCAAGCAGAGATTCTTAAACAAGTTAAAATAAAATCTGTTGCGGTTAAAACTTGTCTTGTGTTTGTAACCAATCACTAAGACAAGAAAAACAAGCTAATCATAGAACTAGAAGAGACCTTGAGAGGTCATCTAGTCCAGTCCCCTGCACTCCTGGCAGGGATAAGTATTATCTAGACCATCCCCACAGGTTTGTCCAACCTGCTCTTAAAAATCCCCAATGATGGAGATTCCACAACCTCCCTAAGCAATTTATTCGAGTGCTTAACCACCCTGACAAGTCTTTTCCTTATGTCCAACCTAAACCTCCCTTGCTGCAAATTAAGTCCATTGCTTCTTGTCCTGTCCTCAGAGGTTAACAGACATTTTTCTTTCTCCTTATAACTTTTTATGTACTTAAACTGTTATGTCCCCTCTCAGGCTTTTCCAGACTAAGCAAACCCAGTCTCTTTTTTTTTTTTTTTTTTTCAATCTTCCCTCATAGGTCATGTTTTCTAAACCTCTAATCCTTTTGTGTTGCTCTTCTCTGGATTGTCTCCAATTTGTCCACCTTTCCTGAAATATGGTGCCCAGAACTAGACACAATACTCCAGCTGAGGCCTAATTGGCAGAGCAGAACTACTTCTCACATCTTGCTTAAACACTCCTGCTAATACATCCCAGAATATTTGGCTTTTTTGGCAACAGTGTTACACTGACTCATATTTAGCTTGTGATCCACTCTAATCCCTTTTTGCAGTGCTCCTTCCTAGACAGGTATTTCCAATTTTGTATTTGTGTAAGTCATTGTTCCTTCCCAAGTGAAGCACTTTGCATTTGTCCTTATTAAATTTCATTCTATTTACTTCAGACCATTGCTCCAGTTTGTCCAGATCCTTAAATGAACCTAAAAGCAAAATGTCTTTCAGGCTGCCTCCCTTGCCAACCTAGAATGGCAACTCCCTTTGCTCAGTTCTCAGTCTTTGCTCTCATGAGCAGAGATGGGAGGAGAGTTGCAAGTGTCTTCCTTCCCCTTTAACTTGCACTAGAAACATGCTTCCTGAGTCACGGTGACAGTCCCATGTGGACACAAGGTTTGAGTTCCTGCAATGTAGATTTCTTGTCTACACCACCGCTGCTTGTGAATGGACAGTTAAGTAGATAATGGCTCTTTAGCACCTTGCTGGCATGCTTGTATGCCTCTCTGCAAAAGATGGTTTGTGGGCGCTACCCAGAATTACTATATTTCAGTGACAATTGTACAGTGAATTTTCTTAACTTTACATGCAGTGTTAGACACTTCAACAAGATGATCAGCAGATATCATTTGAAAATCCAAGTATGCCTTGTGAGATCATAACCATAATGGTGAACATAGCAAGGAGCAAGCTGCTTCACCCTAGTAAATAGGAGTACCAGGGATCAGATAGTTCAGTGGTTTCAACATTGGCCTGCTAAAACCAGGGTTGTGAGCTCATCCTTGAGGGCCACTTAAGGATCTGGGGCAAAAATCTGCCTGGGGATTGGTCCTGCTTTGAGCAGGGGGTTGGACTAAGTGACCTCCTCAGGTCCCTTGCCACCTTGGTATTGTGTGACGGCTAGTTTAACCTGCCTACAAAGACATCTGCATAAAGGTGTGGTTAAAAGGGCAACAAAGATCACTCCACCTTTCCTTATACACTATATAGACACAACTAACTCCATATAGCTCTGAAGGCCTTGTTCTCTGATCTACAAATGGCTTCTCTTCCAAGGTAACTAGCTCACTAGACACCTGCAAACTGTCTCTTGCTGGGACAGGGTTTGCAGGATTGCTAGATCTTGCATGAACTAGAGCAGCCTGCAGACCTGAAGTTCAAATAACTTCTGGGCAAAACTAAACTGTCCATGGAGCTTGCTACAAACACTGATGAGAAGATGTCACAAATAGCTCCTGTTCAGGAAATGTGCTTTATAGAGTAACGCTTGCATCACTGAACACTGGTAATCCTGGAGAGTTGTGGTACCCCAGTACTGACTCATCAACCTGTCTTTCAGTCCATAGAAACCATAAAGGTGGATGGCAGTGGGCGATATTCCTTTCCAGAGATGCTACTGAAAGATCAGGACCCTTTGGGACTCATGGTGTTTGAGAACTGGTTCTTCTGGTCAGACCAAGAGCAACTCCTGTATGCTTCCCGCAGCTCACCAGGGGAGAAAGTGGTGCTGTTCAACAGCTCCACTATCTCTGCATTCACTGTGCTGCATGAACTCCAACAGCCTCCAAGTAAGTTTAAGCAGAGTTTCCCCCAACAGTAAAAATCCAGCTATGGTGGAGCAACTTCACCAATTCTACAATAAGACAGAGCCTGGCTCCCAGTACCCATCATAGTAACTTGCTGAGTGGCAAACAGCACTACTTCAATTCAGTTCCCTGCTCTGCTAGCTGAGTAGCTCCCATATGGTGACTCTCAGTGCAGGAAGCTACTGAAAGCTTAAACTAGTCACTCCAGTCCTATTGTATGTTAATGAGAAGGGTTCCTTTCCCCAAAGGATCAGCTAGGCATTGGGCAACTTCAGATGAGGTATGAAGACAGTTCTGATCTGATCAGTCAGTAAATTCCTGGTCTGTCAAGGATGTCAAAGCCTGGTGAGGTGGGGCTTACAGGGCATGGACATGCCATTCCTGTGCAGAGGGCCTCCCTGGTCAGAGTAGGGATATCCCCAAGTGCTCCTGCTGGGCCTCCTCCCAGCTCCTGGCATGGGCAGACTCTGCTGGGAGTGGGAGGAGGATGCTCAGATGTACTTGCTGCAGGTGGGGCCCTAAGGGGTTGGCTGTAAAAGGCACCATGGTGCCCTGGAGCAGCTTCTGGGCTGCTCCAAACTTGCACAGACACAACAAGGGGAGCCCACTTTGAGTCACCTTTGCATTCCATCCCTGCCCCTGAGCAAGGATGGGGAGTACCTGAACTGAGGCCTAAAGAATCACTGGCTGTCCTTCAGTCAAGTTCTGCCATTTGACCTGAAGTCTGAAGTTCTTACTAGGTTAAGGTGCAGGACCATCTCTCAGCCACATCTACACACTTCAGCACTACAGCTGAGGAGAAGGGAGTTGGTTGCCTCTAGCTGACAGCCTGAGTGACCCAGAGGAAACATTAGTGGCCTCCTGGGCTGGCCAGTGAAGCACTGGTCTAGGACAGGCTCAGTACCTGGAGCAAGGAAGTCCCAAGACTCTGTACTAGGTTTCCTCTGTCATAGGTGTCCAGAGAATAATCCACTGCCAGTGACTCTGGGCAAATCTCTATTTTAATGTCAGAAATGTAATGCCAACTGCCTTGCTCTCTAGGGAACACGACAGCATGTGCTCCAGGACTGTGTAGTCATATCTGCCTCATGTCACCTGTCCATCCAAAGGGCTATAAGTGTGCTTGTCCAGAGGGCACTTTCCTTCTGCCTTCTGGCAAGTGTGCAGGTAGGCTTGTGGCTCTAAACATGGAGTTGGGAGGGGGGAGGCAGTGAGTGAACTTACTCACTCAACAGCTGCCTTGGGAGGCTGTTAGACTAGCAATGCACTCCCTGCATGGTGTCACCCACAAAACCCAGCTCTCTCTCTCATCCCAACACTACCATCCTTCTGGCCAGTCAGTGCTCCAGTCAGGCACAGTATGACTGGCCTGAGTGCCATAACCCCTCTAACAGGGAGAGGATGCTCCAGCATGGGATGAAGGACATCTGAATACACTCCTTCAAAGCAACCTGCCCTGTACAGCAGTGCAGGGCAACTAATCTGGTGGCCAACATAATTCCCAGGGGCAGTCAAACTAGGAGGATAAAATTCCAACAGGAAGATGCCCCACCTTGTTGGGTGTGGCAGCTGGGGACATGAAGGGCATGGACCTTTCTCAGAGGGAGTTGCAGGGCACAGAGCTTACACCTGACCCCACTGGCAACTCCCCCAGCTAAGTGACTAGATAGCACCACTATCTAAGATGGTGTTGGATCATCCATGTTGAGCTTGCAGGCTACAGCCATGTCTCCAGGGTGTGATCTGGCTAGCATCCATTCCTGGTAACCTGAGCATAGGCTGCTGTGACCACTCCAGGTGGACTACTTAGCCTCCATTGCCAGAGGGATTTAAGTTGAATACAGAATACTGCTGTGCACTCCAAGTGCATCACTCCTAGATGAACTCCTACTGCATTGGCTAGCTCATGGCTTTCAGCTGAAGTCTTTGCCCTACATAGCCTGGAACTCCCCCAACACCTCACCCAGCTGCAACTGGCAAAGGGGACCTCCCCTGAGGTTTAAAAGGGAGCATTCTTCATGAGATCATCTTGGCTCCAAAGAAACCAAACCTGATCCACCTGTATAGGAAGGACTGACATAGCTTGTTTCTAGATTGGGTTAGGATAGTCAGCTTTCTAATCTAATAGGCTAGCATCCTGGCTTTGCCATGCATTAATAATTTAACCCTGGCACTAATCTGTCCCACAGAGCTGACCCTCATGTATTCAACTGACAAAAAGATCTACTTACTGCAAGTTGGCCCGAAGGGTTCGGCTCTAAAGAGCACCCTGGTGGTGGAGTGGCCACACACCATCCATCTGCAGGATGTTGACTGGAAAAGAGATGCCCTCTACTGGACAGATGATGAAGGGGACCTGCTGCGCTTCACTGGGCACCCACGAAGGAAAGAAGCCATCCAGACTGGGCTGCCAGGTGGGACACTGAAGCTGAGACTTCACCTCTTTTTATAGGACAGGCACTTTACAAAGAATCCTACAACAAACTAGACTGACATCCATGCCTAACTACCTTCACTTTCTGGCTTTTAACAGGATAGTCCTGTGACTTTTTTAGCCATTACTTCTTACCAATTCACCCAAACCTTGGAAGTGCCAAACCCCCTGGGCCTGGCTTCCCCCTGCAGGAGAGATGGCCTCTCATAACTGCTTCTCCTTTCAGCAAGGGGAAGCCAGGTCCTGACTGTGGGAGTCCAATACAAACCCTCATTCTCCCTCAAAGCAGTGGGAGGGGAACAAGGAGGCCTGGGGGCAGCCAAGACTATCCTGTGTGGGACTGCAGAGGGTCTGTTACTTGTGACACTCGGAGCCAGTCTCAATAGTAAGGGGGTCTGGGTGGGAAAGGTGCCCAGTCCACTGGGAAGACTGGAGTGGGGAAGTGGCTGAACACAACTTTTGCCTATGTAACATACCATAGTAGCAGACAAGAGTTCTCTAGTAATAGCACCTGGCTATACAAATCAAGGCCAGATCTGCTGTCTAGCAGGTCTGAGTACGAACATCCTGGCAAAGGAACTTGTGCTTCAGTCTCAGAGCTCCCTTCCCTAGGAAATGGGCTCTAAACATGCCTGAGTCGCTGGTCACTGAAGTGACACTTCTCCTTGCAGTTTGCTCAGCCTCTGTGGACGTACCCTCTGGCGACATCTATTGGCTGTCGTGTGATAGAACAGACATCCGAGTTACTCGATTCATTGGCATGACAACCAGCGTGCTGTACCATTCCAAGAGCGTTGTAACACACACGTTTCTAGACTGGCAGAGAGCAACCCTCTATTGGCTTGAGAATGGAAAACCCCTCCAGCAGATGAGCCTGGCTGGAGGTGACGTGCATGATGCTTGGAATGAAACCTGGTCAGGAGACATTCAAATAGCTCTGGACACACAGTCCTTCAGCATCCTCTGGAGTGCAAAAGACCTAGGTAAGAGCTGAACTGTTAGTGTTCTAAAATGGTATTGCAGCTGACATAGCAAGGCTGATGGCTTAGATTAGACTCATCATGACCCTAACAGTAAACACTTACCAAGGGGCTCAACTATAATTGCAGGCAAGATTCCTAAACAGTTTCACCTTAACAGCAACATTAGCTCAAAGATCAGCAGCAGCAGGCACTTGTGCTGGGCTCTCCAATAGGTACTCAAAGTGCCACTGTGTTGCAAGGAAGCTTGTCTAGACACTCCCTGAGGTTAGAAGCCAGAGACACTGATGTGCTGAACAAGGCAAAGACCTTATCTTGATCTGCAGATAGTAGCAGCACAGGGTCTGGGAGGGGTATTACCGTAAGAGCCAGCAAAGGGCAAGCTTTGATTCCAGCTAGCTATGCTGGATAAGTGAAGTCCCCTAATACATTTTTCTGTCATCTGTCTCCCAAATGGCTAGGACTGTCTTAGGAAGACATTGTCTCCTAATGTAGGGAAGCTTTAGAGGACTCGGCTGCCAGTGGATCAAGTTCTCAAAGCAGCTGAATGCTCAAGCCTACTCAATGACCATTCTGTGCCCAGGACATGGGGAAATCTTACCCCAGTCCCATTAGATTAACAGTGTTAGGTAAATTACCAGGACACAATAGCCTGTAAGGGCATCTTGCAGCCTCATGTATCAGGAAACTCCTAGTTTGCTTTGCCTGAATCCCAAGGGGCACTCAACCTGCCTCCACTAACTCCTGGTAGCTAAAGATTTAGCATGTCCTTCCTTAAGCAGCAGGAAGGACGCAACAATTGTGGTGCAGCACCTGCTGGAGTGCTGACAACCACTAAACATACCGAGCAAATGGCTTTCAAGCCAATACATAGGGTCCCTTGGGTACACATGCCTGTCAGGCACTAGCTTAACAGGCAGCCTCCTGTGTACAAGAGCAGTCAGCACTGATCTGTCTTGCAGGCCTGCAGGTTCTGAGTCTTGCTAAGCATCGAAAAGACACTCTGAAGACAAGCTGGACGTATGGGATAGCAGCTGCCTATGAACCTTACCTGGTGTCTGTCAACAAGACCGCTCTCCTGCTATGGGACAGAAGAACAATGGAGCCTCTTACCACTGTGGAAGAAGCCAATATACAGAAAGTAGTAGCATTCTTGGCCATGCCACTGGAGACAGGTAAGCTTCTACATGGCTCCTGGAATTACTGGCTAGGGGTACTGCTGGGAGAGCAGTTCCAAGCCGGCCACCCAGGCCCTCAAGCAGATGATCCAGCACTGATGCATCCTAGCTGCTGAAAGCTAGCCAGGCATTGAGGGTATTGATGCACTTCACTACTGCTGCCAAATAGCCATGCTTAGCTCTTGAAAGAGGCACACGCTCCATCTGCTGGCTCGCTAGCAGCATGCCATGGTGGGTAAGGTTCCCTGTACTGACAGGGTTGAGAGGCTCAAGTCATTCATACCAACTCTTGTGGCCCCCCAGAGCAGACAGTCCTGGGGGTGATATCGGTTTGCAGGACAGACTGAAAGCAAAGCTGATTCCCAGCATCACAAGGGAATCATGCTAACCTGAAGCCTCTCTAGTTCCAGAGCCAGTGACTCTTCCACCACCTGCACCGAGCACAACCATTCCACCACCTGCACCGAGCACAACCATTCCCCCAGTGGTTAAGGAAACAACAGCAATGCCACCTCTGTCTTGTCCCCGCACTTGGATACCCTGCCGAGATGGGTCGGAGTGCATCGCCCATGAGTACCTGTGTGATGGGGAGAGGGACTGCAAGGATGGCTCTGATGAACAAGACTGTTCTCAGTTGTGTGATACTCCAGGTACAATCTGCTTGCATGGGCTCAAACATAGCAGTAGCATTAACCATTGAGTGACAGGCAAAGGACAAGGGGTCCATTAGCAGCAACTTCTGGTTACTCCGTGTTAGACTGGGAGCTGTGGGCAGGGAGGGGGCCATAATCCATACACAAGCTATTCTTCACTGTGAGAAGGCCAGGCTCCTATCGGAGGTACAAACAAAACTAGAGCAGCCTTGCCCCATGACTGACTTGCCTATTATCCTAAAAATCCATTGCCTGCTACCAGTGCCAGCCAAGAGAACCTTGGCTGAAACACTTACTAACTGTATTGCAGGAGTATCAAACTTACAGAAAGGGGCTCTGACATTCCTCATTTAACTTAGACCCACAGACTTGGCCTGAGCTCTGAATGGAGCTGCTTTTGTCCTGGTAGAAGCTGCATGTCAGTGAGGACCATTAACTGTGGTTTCTAGTGACACTTTAACCTCTCCTGAGCACTGCATCCCCTTCCAGCATGTGATCCAGCAAGAGCTGTAGATTTCAGTAACAGGACTTAATTCTACCTTCTTGCATCCACTAAAATTGCAGTATTGTATCCTGGAACCAGCAAGGCTACTAGAGGGGAGGGGTGAGCTGATCTTTATTGGACCAGCTTCGCACAGGCACTAAAGGAAGCGGACATCCTGCTCACTGGAGGTGGGAGCTGGCCATGCTCTCCATCCTTCTAGGGATACAAGTCTCTTCCATGAGCAGTCTCAAACTGATTCTAGAGAACTGCCTTCCTGTCTAAGGCAAGAAATGCCTAGGGGTTATAATTCACCCCCACTATCTAGAACTTGTGGGAAGTAACCTTCAGCTTTGACAGCTACCTGAATAGCCTGGTGCCCTGTTCATCATGCAGAATCCTTCAGTGCATAGCAAAGCTCGCCTTCACTCAGAACATGTGCATGGTTAGTTAACACTGCCTTCCCTCCCAGGAGCCTTTAAGTGTCTGAGTGGGAACAAGTGCATCGAGGAGAAGAATCACTGTGATGGCGTGCAGCAATGTCCAGATGGCTCAGATGAGCTCAGCTGCTGGAAGCCAACCCAAGACTGCGCTCTACGCTGTGACAGCAACATGCGCTGCATCCCAGAGAGCTGGCTATGTGATGGCCACCCAGACTGCCTTGATGAAGCAGATGAGCAGGGCTGTGGTAAGACCAGCAGAGAGATGTTTGGGTTTCCTTGGCTCATGGTGTAATAGGTAGTAAGGGAATTTCCTGCAGCATTCCTTTACAGCAGGTACTGCAGACTAGGATTAGGGTTGGCTTGTACCTCTCCCTGGCAGAGCACATGTTACAGGAATACACCACCTAGAGAAGCACAGAAACCCCCCAGTCCCTTTACCACACATTACCCATGTCTAAAATTATCCAAGACAATAGTGTCTGAGATTCTGTCTCGTGGGTCTCCACTACCACACAGGGCTCTTTCTCAAGGCAGCAAGTCTGGGTGCTCTGAACTAGGTTCACCCCACATTTAGATCTTCAGCTGGAGTGGAGTATGTAGCTGCTTCACTGCAGAATATGGCATTAGGACAGCCAGAGGACCAATAGCACTAGGCTTCAGTTAGCCTTCTACGCTGCCCCACTGTGGGCATCCCCAAACTTCACTCCCATTACACAGCTGATATGTCCCTGCCTATTCTCATGCACAAAGGACTAGTGCATCCTCTGTGTATACTCTGGGGGAAGCCAGCTCAAGCTGGACTAAACAGCAGTTCTGGCTTGCAGTTCGTGAAGAGTGCAGCAAATCCGAATTCCAGTGCAAGAGTGGCCAATGCATCTCTTACTCCATGCGCTGTGATGGGGACAACGACTGCAAGGACCACTCCGATGAGGAGGGCTGTGCAGTGCCCAAACCACTGCTGTGCCACCTGGGGGAAGTGAAGTGCCCCAGAAGTGGGGAGTGTGTGCTGAAGGACTGGATCTGTGATGAGGATGTAGACTGCAAGGATGGAACTGATGAGGAGGTATTGGAAACATGGCTACCACAACTTACCAGGGGCTTGGGTGGGGAATCTAAGCTTCTAACACTGGGAATCTGCAGTTTTGGGGTCTTCTCCTTTGCCTTCAGACCTGTTGATAGCCCTTAAGGGATGAAGGAGATCTGAGAGATCCGGCCAATAGAATCTTGAGTCTGAATGTTCTCTTCTAAAGCAGTTTTTTTTTTTTGTCCTGGTCCTTAAAGCACTGAAAGATGAGCTGGAGAAGCATAACTCAGCACCAAAGGCTTACAGTAGAGCATTCCTTCATGTAATCCAGTGTCTGGGGCTGATGCAGGACTTCTTGGGAGGAGGGGGGGGGACACAAACTAGTTTTTTCATAGTCTAGAAACTCTAGCAAGAAAGAGCTGACCCTCTGCCATACATTGACCCTATACTGTAGCTTTCTCTAAACAGTGAGCAAGCTTAACAGTGGCCTCCAAAAAAGCCCTGGTGTCCTAATGCTAATGTTCCTGTTAAGAAATTCTCTTGCCAAGGATCATAAGTTCTCAATTTAGTCCTCGAAAAGCTGAAGTCCTTAAGCTAGGGCTCTCCACCCTTGATGCTGGTGCTAGGGAGGGAGGAGTGGAAAATGCATCTGGGGAACAGCCCCTGCCCTGGTTGAGATGCAATACATTCAGACCAGCAAGGGTTACGAGGCTCTGACTGTCCCATCCCCTAGCCTGTGGTGCCTTTACAGAATGTTGTGATTAATCTGCAGGACTGTGAGCATGAGAAACTCGAGTGCAGTGCAATGCAGTGGTCCTGCAGCAGTGGAGACCAGTGTGTTCCAGACATCTGGCGCTGTGATGGGGAGAGAGACTGCAGAGATGGCAGTGATGAAACAGGATGTAAGGAAGCTTTTTAAAACTTAATCTACACCAAAAGACACTTCTGACAAAGCTGTTGCTTTTGATAGATGCTCTTTAAACTTGGAGTTTCAATGTCTAGGGGTCTCAATTTGCATACATAGCTCACTATCTTATGTGACTTCTAGCTGTATTTAGGTATTGAGATTCCCCCTTCCTCTACCTGCGTTGCCTCTTACAGCAGGGACCAGTCCAAAGGACAATAGGAAAGTTCACTTATTAAAACCTAAGGGGGAAAAACACCTGAAACAAACACTATGGCTTTAACAATCAACTTTGTATGCCAGTTCATGCTAAAACATAAAAGGTGCAAGTAAGGTGGCTTTGGCTTTCAAAACTACTTGATCTCTAACAGCAGGCCAAATTGGTATCTTCACCTCAGTTTCTCATGATTTTTCCCACCTCAGTCTCTAATCCATGACCATGGGAGTCAGTTTGGCCCATGACTAAATGGTGTTCTAGCATCATAACACTTCAGACACTTTGAAACGCTGGGTTATAAATCTACAAATTCGTGTAACATACCAGGTACTGGCCTCTAACTACTGAGCCATTAGCTTAATCCATTTTAAGATAAATGTCGTCCTCTTGAGCTGTCACAGGATGACCAGTTTTAAACCTTCATTTAACCAGGCTCTTGTGATGTGCTCCTCAGTGTAGTATTGAGTGATGCACAGGTAGATTTGCTTCTCATCTGTCCTAGGGTGGTGGCCACTAAACACACTGTCTCAACAGGTGAGCCTAGGAAGTGCCAGAGCCATGAATTCCAGTGTGGGACTCATGACTGTCTCAACTATACTCTGGTCTGTAATGGCAAGAAGGACTGTATAGATGGGTCAGATGAAGGTGGAAAGTGTCTGTCTCCCTGTGAGAAGCACTGTTCTCAGATCTGCTACCAATCACCTGATGGACCTGTGAGTAAAGGGATCTCCAAGGAACTCCTATTGCCTAGTGCTGGTACAGGGAGCCTCCAGCAGGGTCAGAGCAAACTCACCCTACTTGGCTCCCTGACGAGGTCTCCCATTCCCCTCCTGGTAAGCTTGCTTGTCACTCTCAAGCAAGCTCATCTCTCACTGAGTGCAGCTGCAGCCAATCTGTATCATCCCTCTGGCCACACCTTGACACCCAGTCACCCAACAGCCTCATCCCTATGAGCAGATGGCCTTGCCTGTCCAAATACTGAACCACCTAGATGTCATGTGACCATATGGCTAGGAGTATGTGTCCAGCCCAGGCTAAACATACACTTGACAGTCAAGGACCCCAAGTCCCAGTTGGGGTCCTTGACTGTCATCTGTCCCTCCATGTTATACCAGCAAGCCCCACTCTGAGCCCCCAGCAGGTGTAGCTGGCCAACTCAGCACCAGCTGAACTCCTACCTTGCTTTCCCTCAGGCTCCCAAAGGGGTGAAGCAGGGAAAGCTGCTGCTCCTCTGCAGCAGGTGAAGCATATCCCTTCCTCCAGTGATGGGGCTGCTCTGAGCCCCCATTAGTGCTCTTGGCCCTGACATCCATTAGGCCCCTGTCTGTGGATCCTACTGTAGGCTCTGCAAGCCTGAGTCCCGAATGGCCTCTGCCCTGGGGACTCTGCTAGCCTGACTAGCTAGAGGAACATGGCGAGCTGACAATTCTCTGCTTTCAGAGGTGTGCTTGCCAACGGGGATTCAGACTGAGCAGCAACAAAATCTCCTGCACAGACATTGATGAGTGCAAAGAGCATGAGCCATGCAGTCAGACCTGTGTCAATACAAACAGCACCTACAGCTGTACCTGCCACCCAGGCTACCTGCTGGAACCAGATGCCCACACATGTAAAGTGACTGGTAAGACCACAGTGACCCTTAGTTCTCTACAGGGCTCTGAGCCCTTCCCAGGCAAGGGACTTGACTTCCATGGGCAGATCTCCAACAAAGCCCTCTCGCTACCCCTTCAGTGTGTGTGTGGGTGGGGGGGGGGTATTCTGATCTGGTGGCCACTGTATGAGGTGTTCCCTACCCAGCATGCCAGGGAGGCCTGAGCCCAATGGAACCCACTGGAATCCTGTCCCTGTCTAAAGCCCCAAGCCCCACAGACCCCTGTTCCTCTGACAGTATCTGAGTGGAGAGTGGACTCTGCACATGCTCTGATCATTCTGAGCCTTGTAACAACTAGAGCAGTCTCAGGTCATGGGCTTCTCATCCTTTTTCCTTAATTCTGCTCCTCTCCTTGAGCTTTAATCTGTTTGTGCCTGTGGGCCTAACAAGCCCACAGCTATGGAAGCTGCTAGCCAAGCAGATGACACCCCGCCTGTGAATTGGGCAGCACTCAGCTGCTGCCAGCTTTCTGCAGGTGAGACTGCACACTGAGCTGCTAATGTCCTCTTCCTGTGTATGGAGGGGTAGTTCATACACTACTAGGGTTCTGACCCCAGAGGGAGCCAGTGATCCTAGGGTACAGCTTGGCCACTGACTTCTTGGAGGCAGAGGGAATCCCTCTGCATTGTCAGTAACATCAGAACAGCCTTCCTTGTAGGGCTGGCCCACTGCAGAAGTCAGTGGCCTTTCGTCTCCAGGCTGTTAGCACAACTCTCCCTTAGTGTCCTCTGGTTCTCAGAGATGGGAACTTAGCTCTCTGGAACCAGAGACGCTGCCACCACCACCTTGCCATGTTTCACCTGTTCACATATCTACCCAAGGCTTACTACCCAGTACTGGGAGTGGTGTCTGGCTGGGGTGGGGAAGATGTGCTCAGCTGCTCTGGAGAAACTAACATTCTCCTGTCCATGGGGTTCTGCCTGATTGTAGGATCAGAGCCAACATTGCTAGTAGCAATCCAGTCTGAGCTATTGCTGTACGGGCTGAGGAGTCTGAAAGAGGATGTCCTGACAACAACCGACAAGAACCTGATCATCTTCTCTATTGACTATGACTTGGTGGAGCAGAAGGTCTTCTGGATGGATCTCAATGCAGAAAGTATCAAGTGGATAACCATGAACACAAAGAAGAAAGGAACGCTTGTGAAAGGTGGGGTGTATGATTCAACTTTCCCTCCCCAAATCTTGCAGCAATCGCAACTGCTGGTTGGCTGTCCTGCAGACTTAACAGGCTGATCTGCCACAAAGGGAAAACAAAGCCTAGACAAGATCTTGTATTTTCACTAGCCCCAGGTTGCAGGAACTAGTTACAGCAGGGTCCCAACTGGATTTCAGTGCCTCCAGCATCCTTACGTTCCGGAGAACTGCCAGAGACTGTTACTGGCTATATCTGCAGTTACTCCAAGTGGAGAGTCTGTAGCCTAGTGGCATAGCCTGCACTGGGTGACAGATTCTCTCCCCCCACCCTTATCTGGAGACAATCAGGCCTGATGTGTCCAAGGCTCTTAAATCAGGCAGACATGTGCAGCTTGTCAGCTGTTAAGTATCATTGCTCTCATGTCTGTTAAGAGTTGTTAATGGTGTCCAGTACAGAAACCAGGTGCCCCAGCACAGGGAACTAGCTGCTGTCAGGGTAAAGTCACCTGAATGCTGGGCCCACTGTCCCACAGCCCCAGGACTTGCTGAACTGTGCTCCCAAATAAGTATTCCTGGAAAGAAACTTCCAGAACAGAGCTGCTTCTTCCTGAGACTGCAGACAGCCTGACATGGCAGCTAAGCTGTGAACACCCATGTATAAGCCTAGTGCAGAAAGATTTTAGTCACTCTGGCATCTCACTTGCCAGGCAGGCCAGCAGTGTGCTTAGCCCATGATCACAAACTTGCCCCTAGCTGCCAAATCTCCCTGCAGGGCCTCTGGTACCCACTGACTTCTTGGCAATGCTCTGCTCTCATGTGCCCCTCATCTGTAGCAGCCTGAAACCTGGACAGGCTAAAGCCAACATTACTGGCTGCACATCAAATCCAGCTGCCTCTTGGCTAAACAAAGCTGGTCCCCTTCTTGGCACACTGTCTTGTGCCTGGCAAAGCAAGCAGGGCCATGCCCCAGAGCCCATTCAACATAATTGTCACTCCTTAAAGGTCAACCTTAAAGCTGCTTTGGTGCTGTGCCCCACCCCTCCCCATGAGTGAAGAGTACCTAGAATCCGTCTCCTCCCTGCCTCACCCAGGGCATGGCTACCTCAGCAGGGACTCCTGTCCTGTCCTCCTCAGCCCTCTTCAAAAGACTAACCTGTAAGTGGCTCTGGTTTCAGGCATCAGGTCTGACTGCATTGCAGTGGACTGGATCGGGAGGAATCTCTACTGGACAGACGGGACAGCAGGAGAGCTGCTGGCCACTTGGCTGAATGCCACTTGGAGAGGCAACCCAGAGTACACCGTGGTTCTGGATGGAGACTTAGATCAGCCTCACTCACTGGCTCTGCAACCACTGCAAGGGTAAGGCTCTAACCTCTGCCCCATGCTCACAATGCAGCAGCCACCATCCAGCTGGAGAGAGGGTTCCGTAATGGAAGATGGGCTGCGACTCCCTTCCCCCCCACCCAGTGAACTAAGCTATCAAATCTGAGCTGCAATGGGAAATGAGAACTAGTGGTGCCTACCTCTCTGTAGCCACTGGTGGTGCACAACTTATTTGCCAGCAGGGTGCTAGTTAAGTTTTAGTACATAGATGAGAATACAGCCCCAAGCTGGGTACTGTACTAAGCAGCTTGCTACACTACCATGCCTGCCTCAGCTAACTTGCCTCTGACCAGCCACAACTGCATGTCCCCATGGACCAGGTGGGGTAGCAGTACTTTCCTCTGCGCCATCTGCTGGCTCCCAATGACCTCCAGAGCTCAGTGCTGTAGAAAGCTTTCTGTTGCTGGCATGTGATGACGCCAGACAGGTACTCAGTGTGCTGTACACTGCAGCAGCTGCCTCACTGCAGGAAAACAAGTAACAAGCGATTCAAAACAGCTAGACTCAAGCCTTGACCTTGCTTAATTCAGTCTCTGTAGGGATGAAAGGAATGCTTCTTCCTGGCTGCAGGGCATGGGATGGATCCTAAACTACCTTCTAGGGTGACCAGACAGCAAATATGCTGATTGAGGATAGGGGGTGGGGGTAATAGGAGCCTATATAAGACCCAAAAATTGGGACTGTCCCTATAAAATTGGGACATTTGGTCACCCTACTACCTTCCCTTGTCTGCCCTTCATTAAAATGTAGTAGCCCCTGAGCACACCACCAGCCTAGATAAGCTGCACTCCTGCTCGGAACAGTCAGTCTTCAGCAGTTACAATATTTGAGCCATTTAGAGAACACTTTCCCCAACAGTGGCTGGGCTGGCTTTACATGGCTAAAAGCACCAAGTCTGAAATGCTCTACTTCAAAATCTCCAACCAGGAGTCTGAGGCAAAGGTGATATTCAGATAATGGAAATGCTCTGCTTTCAGCCCAAAGTGCAAAACCCCTCTGAAAATCTGCTGTAATAGTTACATTGCAAATTGTAATGAGCAACTTGGTGTTGCAGACAGATCTCAACAGTGATACAGTGGCTGAAATACCATTTTGTTTTCTCCCCACTGTATAGCTTAATGTACTGGTCTGAAATAGGGGACAAACCTCAAATTGAGCAAGCTGGCATGGATGGGAGCAACAGGAAAATCCTCATTGACGAAGGGCTGGGCTGGCCGACTGGCATAACTCTTGACCTCTTGAGCTGGAAAATCTTCTGGTCTGATGATAAGCTTCACTGCATTGGCTCTGCCAACCTGGATGGCACTGGCATAAAGGTACTATGCAGCCAGCCTTCGAGGCAGGCCTGCCTGGCATCAGACTTGCCATGTCTGATGGACTTAACCTGTCTTCTAGGTGTTCCAGCTGAGCCAGATCAAGAGTCCTTTCTCAGTAACAGTGTTTGAGGATGATGCCTACTGGTCTGAGATGAAAACCAGGACTGTGCAGAAAGTGGACAAAAGGACTGGCAAGAACAGGACTGTGCTGATCAAGCGTCATGGACAGCCCTATGGCCTGAAGGTACCTGCAACCCAGCAGACTAACTCTGTGCGACACACAAGTGCTTCTCCTCCCTCATCCCGCCCCCACTAGCCCTACACCTCAGGGCTCTTCTCCCTTCCTACAAAACCTGTCCTGCTGACTCCCAGTGACCCAGATTCCCTGGGAACTGTGCATGAGGCATGGTGTTCCTGAAGGGTGGGGTGGCTCTTGAAGGGGACCCAAGCTATCTAGGGAGAAACCTTTAAACCTCTTCATGTTGCCATTCAAAATGGCTCCCTGGGGCCTGATTCCTTAGTGGCTGCACCTGTGGTGACTCTCACCTAGTCAAATCTGACCCCCCTCATATCAGTTCTTGTGTCTCATACCTCGGAACACAACTTCAAGTCTCCTGGTGCCAAGGGCCAGCCTGCAGCAGCTAACCTAGCATGGGTCATCTTCTGCACTGGTTCTTCCCTAACACTCATCCAAATGCTTCTATACTATCCTCCAACTCAGTCCCACGAGTTACCCTCCCTGCTGGGCCTCCCACTCAAAGGTCAATGTAAACCAATCTCTTGTTGACTCCAGGTGGCTTTTCTGGTATATAGTTGCATGAGGAAAACACAAGGGAACAGAGGGCTTGCATTGTAGAGATGCTTTAATCATAGTGCTGACTGCCAGGCCTTTCTTTTAGATAATGCATGAAGTGCTACAGCCAATGGCCCCTAACCCTTGTCAGGAACTTGGCTGCTCCCACTTATGCCTGCTGAATCCAAAACACAAAGGAAGCTGCCGGTGTCCAGTTGGAGAAGTGCTTGCTGATGAGAGAAACTGCATTCCTCTTAAGGATTCGGCGTTCATGTTCCTGGTTGCCCCAACAGTGATTACTCAGGTACCACTCTGCTACAGGGACAGACAGAAAATAAGTGTCTCATAGGCTAGCTCTCAAGACACATGACTAGAGAGGATTCTGTAACAATAACCTGCAGTGACTCCGTCCTGGAACAGACTATAACCGACAGCTTACTAGAATGAGCCAAGAAATCTCTCCAGTGTTGAGAAGTAACAGCAAGCTGACTTGTAAACTTGCCTGCTTATCGTGGTCTCCCCAGTAAAGACAACCTAGTGTGTGCTGCTTGAAATGTGCATGTACTTCTGCATGACTAGCCAGATGAACTCAGATCCTATCCATCGCCACTGTATGAGCCCAACACCAGTGGGAAGAACTAGACTCCACCCTTGTGTTGTGAAAATATATAATCTGCTAAACCGTGGTTCAGAAAGTGAAATCTGTCCCTCGCAGCTCTGAAGGACTAGAGCAGTGATGGGCTGATCTAGGAATGTATCCTCATACTTTCTCCTCTCCCCTCCCCTCCCTGGGAAGCCTAGAAAGCCTACAGTAAATCTCAGACTTAAAGCACAACAGGACTAAGATTTCACTAATCTTCTTCTTTTCCTCTAACTCCAGGTATATCTGAAAAAGCTGCCCCCTGCAGCCAGGGGTGAAATGCTTCCTGAGCACAGAGTTTTCCCTCTTACCAATGTGGATTACTTGACGGCTATAGACTATTCAGTCCAGGATAAGTCCCTCTACTTTGCTGATCAGGAAGATGGCTACATCAGGCTGTTGAGAATCAAGGATTCAGGCAAACTGTCCTGGAAGAGAGTGGTGCCAGTGGGGGGCAGTGTGGTATCTCTAGCTCTCGACTGGCTGAGTGGCAACATCTACTGGATTGAGAGCCAGACTCCAGACATTCGAGTTGCAACTTCAAATGGCCGCTATGCTCTTGTGCTGATCAGCGAGGAGCTCCAGCACACAGTCTCTGTTGTGCTGCACCCACCTACTAGCATGATGTGCTTTGCTGACTTGGGTTTGGAGAACCATCGTGCTGGCCCAAAGATCGAGTGTGCTTCCATGGATGGAAGCCAAAGGAAGGTGCTCTGGAGAAAATCCCAAATGCCAGTTGGCCTAACTTTTGGAGACTTTGGCACTCGGCTCTACTGGGCTGACCATGGTAGGTACAGGAGACCTGGCTCTCCTGGAGAATACAGGAGCTTGCCAATGTGGCTCCACTAAGCTGCAGAGTCTCTTGCTATGGTTAGTGTACTACTGCGTGTTCACTGCAAGGCCTCTTACAAGCCTATTTGAGACCATGTAGTCTGGTTCCAATACATCTATTCCTGTAGGCAAGCATTGCTTTAGCCAAACAGAATGTCTGATCTTCTGTGGAAGATGGCAAAACCACAGCTCAGAATTGCAAACTTAGTAACCCAAATGCTGCTTGGCTATACTGTAGTGGACATAGCAGTGTAAAGTGGTATGCTGTACCACTGCTGGGTGGCATCCTAAAATCAAACTGCAGAGCTTAATAAGCCTGTTTCAAATGCATGCAATACTCTAATTGGGAGCATAACAAAATTAGAATTGGTGGCCACAGCTGGTATGTGGCTAGATATTAATAGAGAACACTGACTTATGGGACATTGGAAAGGCCAGGCCTCTCAGCAAAGCAGTGAGGCCACTCTTTGAGGGGCATTACACTAGCCTGCAACCTGCAAGCCTCTATAAGTCACAGAACTGCCCCACCAGGGCTTGGTGACACTACACAAGCATGCGCCCCATTATTGTCTAGGGTTGAGACATGCTGTTCATTAACACCTCTTGCTTCACGTCTTTAATCCAGCCTAGCTGGATAACAGTTACATTGACACAGATGTGTCAATCTTCATCTCTGAAACATGAACAAGATGTTTCCTCTTGTAGCAAAAGGTGTTGTCGAAAGCATTCAGCTGGATGGTTCCAGGTTCAGGCTAATTCGGGGAGGGCTGCATGGCCTCACACTCTTCGCGGCAGGTGAAGGAATGATGGTCTGGACAACCCCAACCCGCAATGGTAAGCCAGTTGCAACAACAGACCCTTCCATAACATCCCTTAAACTAATAAAAGGAACATGTCCAAGGAGAGCAGCTCTTAGAATAGATAGTTCTATATTGGGGTGGGAGGAGTCCCTAACTCTGTAAATTGATAGCATGTTGTCCTATGCCTACCAATGATCACTTGCATCTAGATTCAAATGTGGGCTTAATCTTAAATTAGTCTTTTCTCCCTCATGCTCCCCTCCCTGGCTTATGACCACTGAGTATGGGGAAGTGCCCAATTAATCCAGCTTGGTGTGGGTTTTAACAGATCCCTACCAATCTTGGATTGGTTTGAGCATACTGGCTTTCTGCCACAGTGTACTGGGCTTCCAACTGAAGTTTTTCCTAGGTTAGGACAAGAAGGGGGTAGTAACTAAAACTCTGCACTCTTAACGCACAAATTGGATTTCTGCAAGTGGTTCCTAATGTAGCCCGCCTTTGGGCGGGCAGGGAGAGAACCTCCTATGTAGAGCCTTTGGATCATAGTGTTGTAAATTCTCCTGTCTCAAGCTGGAGTGAGACAGTTCTAGTTCTGGATGTCTTCTGGCAGACCCATTCTGAATGTGTAGAGGAGACATCTTAAACTTCTGGCTCAAACTGCCAGTTTCTAGCAGATCCTTGTAGCCTAGGAAAAATTATCATATTGGTTCGCACACCTCACTGTTGGCCTTGCGTGTATAATTAGAGCAAGCAGAAAGCATACTTGTAGCACTGATTCAGTGCCCTTCTGTCTGCTAGGCTCAACTAGAGTGTGGCATAGCAAACTGGAACTCATTGAAAACTGGTGGTTTCAAGTGGACCAGAAGATTGTGGACTTGAAAATCTACAGCAAGTTCACCCAACAAGGTGAGTCTAAAACTCTGCTGTGGTATAAAGGGGTGAAATCCTGATAAAACCAGAATTAATTCCTCCTAGAGACTGTCTCCATGGCATTAAGTTGGTCTACCTGTGTCTTGTCTCCTCTTCTTGGTCTCCCTCCACTTGAGGTGATGACCACCATATGAAAGGCATACAGTTGAGCCCCAGTCCAGACCACCTCCTGCTGACTGACCTCCATTCAGGAGACTTACATCTTGTTTAAGAATGGTATTCACCATTGTCACGCTTATTTGCCATTCATAGGCAGTAATGGCTGTTCGGAGAACAACGGGGGGTGCAGCCAGCTCTGCTTGCCAAACCATCAGGGAAGGGTCTGCAAATGTACTGTCAGGTACCGTCTGGAGCATGGTACTGAATGTACTAGAGCTGTGACGTGCCCTGAACCGCTTGAAGCCTGCAAAGATCGTCTGAAATGCTTTACCAGGGAGCAAGCTTGTGATGGCCACAATGACTGCTTGGATGGATCTGATGAGCTGGCTTGTGAGTAACTTCTGTCACACACAGTGCAGCACACCTAGAGTTCTAGCACCAGAGACTTGTAACAGCCCATAAACATTAGTTTCATGCCCTCTGCTTAGGGATACTAACCCTAACCAAATCTTCCCTACCCCATTCTCTTTGTCTTGGTAGCTTAAAACAGCTACTGGTCAATTAGTCTAGTAGTCTTCATGTCTACCAAACATGCCTTGGTATCACTGGTCTGCAATGTGAAACCTGCATCCTTCTCCAACAGAAGACAGGGTGATAGGCAGCGATGTCTCTGAAGCGCGACACTGATCCCTGTTGCCCAAGGGATGCAGGAAACTCTTCCAATGCCCCTGGAACTCTAACGCTTCTATAGCCACCAGCCTCTGTCCAAACACACTAAACCCCTCTGGATTCATTACCAAAGACACTGATCATCTCTGCCAGCAGTGAGGCAGACAAGGTGAAAGGTCCCACAAGCTAATGCAGTACATTATCCCAGATAACTTTAGCTCTTCCCTCTACTTGTCCCACTTCCAAGCTATACTGAGAGCTTATCCTTTAATCCACTTAAGATAAACTAAACTTCAAATCAGCTCTTGATATGAAACTGGATCAAATACTCTCTTCCTCCAGGTAACTACTTGGACAGAGAGAAACCAAGATCTACAACAGCCCCAACTCCAGCAAAGCCGGGCTTTGGAGAGGAAGAAGCACTAGCACCAACACGTGTCCAGACAACCACCAGAAGACCTATCACCGGAACCCGATACCTGCACCCAAAAGGGACCAAATACCCCAGAAGAAAAACCCCAGCGATCCAGACCCTGCCCCCATACAGAGAAAGCAAGACCACTGTGTCTAGTATGTGGGAATATACAGAAGAACCTTCTCCATCACCTGAGGGCACTGAAAGTGGTTCAGAGCCCCAACCTTGCAGCAGTGAAACCTGTAACATGAGAGGGGACTGCACCATTGAAGGGGACAGAGTGAAGTGTAGCTGCATGTTGGGGTACAGTGGTGATTATTGTGAAAAGACCACAGTCAAATCTACCACTGGTCCCATTATCTTGGGCATAGCTATAGTCTTGCTTATAGTCCTGGCAATGGTGGGAGCTTTCGTCTACATGAGGAGGCAGCACACTCGAAAGAGGTAAGACTCTCTCTCTCTCTCTCTCTCTCTCTCATGTCTGACTTATGAGAATTGTTTCCACCAGCTGATCGCTGGCTACCTGAATGTTCAGTCTCTAAAATAAAGCTTCAGCAGTAATAGAGCTTGTTGACTGAACCAAATGTCAGTATTAAGCATTCGTGAAAGTATGCTGTGCAGTATGTTACAGCAGCGGGGGGTGGGGGGGAGCCTGGGTCTGATTCCTCCAGATGCTCTGAACCACTCACAAAGCACAAACAAGGTGTCTAACTCCATGCTGTGCAGGTGGTCATAACAGTCCTGTCTGGTCTGGTTCTGTGAATCTATGTAGCAAGCAGTTGTGACCTGGCTGCTCACACTGGACTGTATTGCGAACAGGTGCCTCCTACACACATGGACTATTAAACACACCCTTGTTTGGGAGGGGGGGGTGTCTTGGGACTGTTTCTAAGGAAAAGAACCTCTCCAAACAGCTTAACCTGATGTATGCCAACAGGGGCTTCCTCAGGGCTGTCTCAACTTACAAGCCTTGTGTGGCTGGGGTGCCTTCCTATTCCCTAATGTGGCATCTAGCAGAGGAGCAGCCTTGATGTTGATATAGTACAGAGTAAACTCTCCTTCAAAGCACAAGGATGGCTCTAAACAAGTAAAGCTGGATGCAATAAAATACTGTCCATGCCATCAAAAGCTATTGCTGTTGGCCTTTCCCCAGGCCACCCTCGAGGCTTGTCAGATCCAAGCTTCTTAAAAATCAGTAAATCAGAGCTCCAGGTCACCTGGCCCAGACTGGGGGCTGTGAATGGGTTGCTTCCTTCACCTCTTCATCTCTGTCCTCCATTCTTGTCACTTCTTATGGAGACTCCACACCAAGTCAGAGGGTGAAAAGGTGATCCTGACTGGTACCTACTCCATACAGGTTAGAGCAGGGCCTTTCCCAGCTGCTTCTGCAGACCAGCTCCTAAAATCCTATGGGCCATCAATCCTCATGTGCCAACCATGAGGGGTTCACTGGCACTACTGGGAACTTAGTGCAGTGTCAGGGGAACAATCTTGAATTCAACTGGCATAAAATGTCTGCCACAACTGTCTACAGCATGGTGTGACGTTTGAATCGCTAAATTGTGGCAAAGCACTGCTAACAGTACAGCTCCATTAGAGCCAGAAACTGTATCCATCTTGAGACATACCAGTACTAGGCCTGGTCAAGTTAACATGCTAACTGTATACCTCCAATTTAAAATGTAGATGTGCTCTCAACGTGTCTTGCACATGCATTTGGTTTTGTTCCAATAGCTTGTTTCCTGGAGAGCTGTAAATAGAAATACTCCTAGAACTGCAGGCCTAAAGACTGCTACGACCAATCTTGCTAGACAACTTAATGGTTAACCTGGGGATCATGGAATGCCAGATCCATATCGGGAGGGTTTCAATGCATTAGACTCCAGCTTCTTGCAATATGATGCAACAAGGCTCTACACCTGACACCCTACAAGCATTGCCTCAAGCCCATTCCCACTGCAGGATTGTGTGGCTGGTGGTAGGGAGGGGTAAGACTTCTTAGGGCAACAGGAGGCACATGTCTGTCTAGAATGGGACTTGGCAAACACTGACCAGTGCTTCCATGACTCAGCTTAGTGTGTGAGGCCCTGCTGTCAAAAGCCACCTGCACCTGTGGTGTCCCTGAATTGCTATTTTGAATAGCAATTCTCATGCTAGGTTTTTGGTCCAAGGCTCCTACAGAGGACTGACAGCTCATTGCATTGTAGCTAGTAGGAACCAATGGAGTGCAACTGCTTCAGAAGTGTTTACTCTCCCAATGCAGGACCTCCAGTACAGCATCCTCTAGGACTCTGACCAGCTACCACAAGGACAGCGACCTCGGGGAAGAAGAGAACCTCACAAACAATGAGACCTTCATCAATGAAGCCTATGACAGAGAACAGGTGAGAAGGCAACTGAAGAGTCTCCTAGACTCCAGGACCTCTGACTTGGTCAGCCAAGCATCCCATGGGCCTGACCTACCTTTAGGCAGACCCACACATGGGGTATCTGACTCCCCCTTTCTAGAGGGTGGGGAAGGAGTGCTACTTCTATTGGCACAGGGCCTAAATGTGCCTGTGAACATATCCAACCTTTCTCAAAGCCCTTTTAAAAGATCCAGTAGCTTAAATGCACACCCAATGTCCTGTACTAGATAAAGCTGCACTGCACCAAACAGGGGAAGACACTGACCACTAAGCATCCAAGCTCAGGCTTACAGGGGCAGAACTTCCTAAGGCAAATGCTGCTACACCATTAAAAATTAGAGTCTTGGTGCCCTAACTGCTCCAAGGACTGGAAATGGCCACTATTTTGGCTTGCATCTAAGAAGCCTCTTGGATGGAGACCAAGGACCAGCAGCTCTTCACTTATTGCAAAACCTTGCATGGGTTGATCACATGGGCAGTAAACTAGCCAGGTCCTCAGGCACAGGGCACCACTCCCCAACTAACAGATGGCAGTGCAGTGTGGGGGAGACTAATTGTGCCTTTGGCATACAATCTAATGCTTTCTTTCTCCTTTCAGGCGCTAGTAACTCCTATGAAGATGGAATAACTTCATGTTGAAAAGTGAAATTCTCTCAATAAAGTAACACTTGCAGAATCCTCTAGTGTCTTGCCACATCCCTCAGCTTAGTATTGGTGCAAATGCTGGTCAGTAAATAGTTCCTGGTCAATGTCTCTTCAGGTATGGATGTTCTGATGCAAATATGGCTACTTGTACAGATGTGACAAAACATGAATATGCATAAGTGACATGCAATTGGGTGGCTATAGCTCTTCTGTAGGTCCAGGGTCAGCCTCACCTTGCAAGGACAGTGCTTTTACCCAAGAGTAACTGAAGGAAAAGCCTGGAGTTTGTAACTCCAGAGTAGAGCTGCAGATTTGGCTTGAGCAGCCTGGGTAAGCGGTAAGCTTGCAGAACTGGTGGTTGATGCTAAACCCCAACAGTACAGAAGACCCCCTGTCAATACTAATGAAATGGGAGCCACACAGTGTCTTTCAAGTGGAGTAAAATTAACCCTTTTTCCCATGGCTCTTAGTCAAGCATGTCTGATCAGTTTTTTTTTTGTTGTTTTTTTTTTAACTGGGGTCTGCACCATCTGGGCTTCTAACAGACAAGGCCACAACTGTTCATCCAGAGAACTTTTGCCTTTGAAGTGCTCTGAGGTCACAGGGGTACACAGTATCTTAGACCTACACTCACCAAATGAGAGCATGTGTTTTTTGCCTCTGCCCTTCAGTAGAATGTGGCTTAATGGTCCTCCAGAAAACCCAGGTGAGTCCTTGTGCTAGGGTCCTAGCTTGCTAAACAAGGCCCTGCAGTGTGTGTGGAGAATGAAATCTCACCTGGATGCCCCAAACTTCCAGTGGGGAAGGAGAGACCCAACTAGGCTCAGGGTCCATTGGAGCCAGGAGTTATACAAATGCATACACAGATGTGGCTGGAGCTTGGCATGGTGCCTCCTGATGGAGGTGACTGGATGCTTCTAAGCAAGAGGTAGCATTGGGCAGGAGCAAAGCTGGGGAAAACCCCTCTGAACAAGGGGCCACCCTACATGCTGCCCTGCCTCAGGTAGGCTAGAAACCCTGCATACTTTCCTAAGCCCAGAGGGTCCCCTTCCAGGAAGGGTGAGCTAGTGAGGGGCATTGCAGAGAGGATGTTCCCATCACTAAATGGCCTGTGCACTATGGACATGTGCATGCTTCACTTGTACCCTGTGCCACTGGAGAGTTACCAGTGACCCAAAGGCTTACCCCTTGGGGTAGGATTCTGGAAGAGGGTCTAAGTGCAGGAGAGTCAGGTCTCAGGATGGGGTCTGCACCCAAGAGTGCTGGGACCCCACAGCTGGGGCAGGGGTTAAGCTCCAAGAGGCTTGGAGCAGCTGGGGCTGTAGGGGCCTGGATTCCCTTCACAGCTTTCTGGTGGGTGGCTGAAAGGGGACACCCAGCTGGATCTGTGACACCATCTGAATTGTAACAACTCCAGATGGTGACTTACCTCCTACCTTGGAGGTTCAAGGTGCTGTTGCCCTCAGGGACGGGGAGGGACCTTCAGAGGGAAGTGGCAGTAGCAGCTGTGCAAATAGTAGATGTTGGTGTGTCAATAGGGAATTGCTGTTGTAGCAGGACTCTCTCTCTCCCTCCCAGACTGTTCACTACAACCTGCCTCTTGAAACCTGCTGTTTCAACCCCACATAGCACCTGCCTGAGGTGCTAATCTCCCCAAAGGGGAGGGAGTCATCTAACAGAGCTGGGCAAAACTAAACATTTTTGGGAGAACAAACTAACACTGCTTTGGGGTGAAAAGATTTGGAGTCCAAACAGTTTGCTTTGACCATTTTGGAACCTTTTCTTTTTCACTTCAAAAGAGCATTAAGGCAGAGGGTTAATGCCATCCCAAGGAGGTGAACAGTGTGCTTGCTACAGGAAACTGGCCAAATCTCTGCCTGCTGGCTTCATGCTCCTTGGGGTGGGAGCTGGAAGCTCTCCAGCTTGGGAGCAGAGTGGGTCAAGCTGTTCTGCCTGTCAGTTACAGAAGCTGTGCTAGTTCATGCATTAGTTTCTAGCATTTGGTTGGAGATTTTATCTAAGCCCTAGAGCTGCTCTGTAGAGCTAGAACTGGAGGGCAGGAATGGCCCTGCCTGCTGGAGAAAGGGGGTGAAGAGTAGCTTGTACAAGCAGCACAGGGCTAAGAGGAAAGGTGGTATAATTACTGCAGCACATCACAACCCATTGACATGGGGATGGGGTCCAGATGCCAGTGTGGATGACCACTCCTAGCTCCAATCTGGCTGTGGAAGTGGAAACAGACTGCTGGGCCCTGGAAAAGCCCATCTCCCTAGGGACAGTGTGAAGCCAGATGAGCAGGGGTGGGGAGGTCTAGGCAGCCCCCTTGACCCTGTGCAGGTAGCTGATCCTTGCACAACACTCCATCTAATGGAGTCATTGTAGGAGGTACAAAGGCTTGGGCACTAAGACAGCAGGCTTAGAGCTACTCTCTAACCCACCACACAGGAATGGGGAGAGGAAGGTTGGGTTTTGTCTAGTAGCTGTGATGCACTGTCAGTGCCTGCTCATCTCCAGCTAGACCAGTCCCAGGCACTGTTCCATCCAGATGCCCCAGCCAGGGCACATGGTAGACCTGTAGGAACTCCTAAAGTGAGCACTCCTAGTAGACTCTAGGGTGGTACAGTAATATGCCCTCAGAAGGCCCTATTGGGCCAGACACCAGTCTCTCCACACCCCGTTACCTCCCCAAGACAGCTTACAGTCTGGCTAGTGTGGGGATTAATGCCAAGGTCAGGGGCAGGACCTGGAAGAGAATCCAGCTGCTGGGACTCCTTGTCCCTGCACCAGCATAATGGTGGTGCACGTAGAACACTACTAGTCTAAAAGCAGATAACAGCGCAATAACACTGCTGTTGCTACACCCGCTCAAGGCCTAATTCACACTTACACATCTTTGCCATACTTATTGTCAAGGGAACTACAGAAAGTAAAAGGTCCTGGTTTACTCAGCTGAGCACTCTGAACATTTGTACCAGCGAATGCCTCTCAGCAGCCCAGGGTCTAAATCAGACATAGGGTAGAAGAGTACTGGCAGGGTTGTGAAGCGCAGTTGGAGCTGTGCTGACAGGCAGAGATTTACAGACAGCACCAGCCATAACAGAGAAACTAAAGCTTGCAGGGAAGCTTATTCATGCCTCACTGCAGGAAAAGGCTATAGGATTTGACCCCCTGAGAAACAGTGCAGGATTGCAAGGCTGAACTGACTGTCTTAAAATGACTCTGTAACACATGGCTCACAGGTAGGAACCCTGCAATACTTGCCCTGTGAGAGCAGAGGTGACTGGTCAAATAAACATTTGCAAGGGCAAACTCCTTCTGTAAGTGGAGGCATGAGAAGGATCAGACAAGTTGTAAGTGTGTCAGGTGCTAGTGCAGGCTTGTGTAGGATAAAAGGTGCAGTGAAGCTGCAGTTGAATCAGTCTCTTGCATTGCACACAACATGAGTGACAGATTGGGATGATGCACTTTTTTAAACCCATACCTCTCCCCTCTTTTCAGGCCCAAAAGGCAGATGGTGCCTGTAGTTTGCAATGACCTGTGCTAAAAGTTAGGTTGTCCTTGTTTTTACTCCTCTTCAGAAGGTAACAGGCAATGCAACTTACCTTGATCACTTTTGTAAAAGCAGGCTTAGCCAACCCCCCTTTCCTCTGCCCTGACTCTAACCCCAAATCTGTAGCAAAGACAGGGACAATTGGGAGGGGGTTAGCCCCTACTGCACCTGTGAACTGCCAGGTCTAGAGCCCTGGCTGCTGTGTTTAGCCTCAATGAGCAGCCAGCTGATACCTGTTAGTGAACTGAAATGTGTCTAGCCCCTGCCAGGTGCTGGGCTGCAGGGACTCATTTACTGTGGTCAGCACTGGGGACAGGGTCAGTCTCAGCCAATACAATTCAGACCATTGACTCTTTGTACATCTAATAGAGATGCATACTCTGGGTTGTGTCTACACAGCCATGTCAGCCCAGGCTACAGCCTAATCCTGTTCTTGCATGATCCACATACCAGTGGTGCTAAGCAAGGGTTTAGCCCTAAGTCCAGGAGCTGCTGAGACTGTTTTAAGGTGGGACCCAGGGTTTGACCCCCATTGCTTTAATGTGTCCATGCTGTCTCACCTTGACTTTGGGTCCCCAATGGCCTCTCAATGTATCCCAGAGTTCCTGGTGGCAGAGGAGTAGTGCTGCGGGCAGCCAGCATGGAGGCCAGAAGCACCATAGCTGCTGAGCTGAGTGGAAACCTTGTTCCTGCTCCTCTTGCAGTGGCAGCAGCTTCACTGGCTGCTGTTCAGTTTTGATCCCTGCTCTGGACAGGCAGGAGGCACCCCTGGCTTCTGGGATGGTCAGGTTGCATGGGAGGTCACCCCTTCCTCCCCTCCCCTGGTTATGCTGAGCTGGGAGCTCTCCCACCCCCAGGAGCTTCCTGGGCAGGGGCACCTGCCAGCATGCACTGTGAGGGCAGTGAGTGGAATCCAGCCTCAAAACTTCCCCACATTCTCCAGGAGGGCTGGGATAATGGGTCCCATGTGGGGTGCTGGAGCCCACTGCACCTCAAGCTCTGGGGATGCAGTTGGCTGTTCCATAGCCAGCAACAGTCTAACTGTTTTTCCTCTGAAACCTGCATGTTATGTCTAACCGCAAAACAGACATTAGTGAAGACGTTTGGTTGGTTTTTTAAACATCCCCTTTTAAAAACTAAGTCTTGCAAAGAGTCACTGGAATAGTCCCACAGCCCTGGAGAGGGATGTGCTAATTACCCTCAGAACAGGGGCATTTTCCTGCCACTGTGACTCAGCCTAGCAGTGGAAACCCCAGTTCTCAGGTTAGATGGTAGTTCAGCGTAAAGCCTTCTCACACCAGTCTTTCTCCTGAGCCAGCCACCACAGGAGCTGCTGACCCACCTTGTGTGGACCAGGTGGCTCTCTGCACACCCACAAGGAACAGCTCTGAGGGAGGACAAAACACTCCACTTCCATCATCACTTCTGGCAGTAGCATGTCACTTCATTAGTCATGTCAGTGAGGTCTCAGGCCCAAGAGCTGCCTTTGATAGACTCTAAATATTGCTGTGTAGTTATGGGAAACCCATGCACCTGCCCTCAGTATGTTTTCTGCTTGTTTCCTTGATCTCCTGTGTGGATTACACACTTGGGCTTGGATCATGAAACCTGCTAGTTAAATTGAAACTTGTAATACAAAAAGCATAAATTAAACCCCAGTTCCTCTCCTAGCCCCCATGGCCTAGACCAAATGGCACCCCCGGCTAGGAGTGGCTTCAGCATCCCACCCCCCCTCACACATATGCCCTGCTGCCATTAAACTTTTGAATACCTTATTTTTTTAGTGTGGATGTAGCTCATTTCAGGACTTCGATGCATGATTTATCCCTGTCCTATAAGATACAAATTTAGAGATCCTAGCATGCAAATATATTTATTCATGCCATATCTAACCAAATAAATTCCTCAATTTCTTCTGCACTGGGACAATCACTACTGCCTAAAGCCTGGTCTACGTTCTGTTTCAGATATTTTCCCATCATGTTTGCCCCTTGCTACAAATGAGATTGCAATTGAGCCTTTTGCTTCCTATACTGAGCTCCTGAAGGCTTCCTTGGGGGCATCTTTTATTTTCTGCAGGGGAAAACAGCCAGTATTAGGGAGAACAAAAGTCTATGTTCTGCAGCCTTAGAAAGGCACCAAACATTATGTGTAAAGCACAGCAAGAGAAGTAACAGCATTTCTTTTCTATTGCTGTGTACATAGGAGTTCAATAGAGGTCTCTGGTGTCTCATTAAATTTGTCCTTTATTAGTTGCTGCTTACACTCTTCAACTCTTAAAACACGAGTACACTTTCACAATTACACAATAAAACAAGGTTCACAGTATCGCAGCTGAGCTCTCACTTCACTTGACTTTGTTCTTATAACTCACTGACTGCCTGGTGCCACCTGCCCTGTCCCGATGGATGGTGGTGGGTGAACTGCCAGCTTGGCAGGCTAGCCCCTGGCTGGGCCTGCCCCTCCCACCATCTGCCCCAGTCTCCCTGAGCACAGGACAGGCAGCCCAATCACCGGGTGGCATAGCTCCAGTGCCCACCCCTCCCCTCCCCTCCCCGCACCACCCCACATCCCGGTCACAGGCCGGCAGCCGCCTCAGCTGCAGCCGGCTTTCCAGAAGCCGGGAAGTCAGCCTGAGCAGGGGCTAAGGGGGAAGGACAAGCAGGACGGGGCCTCAGCACAGAGCATGGGTGTGGCCACGCTGGGCTGTTTGGGGAGGCACAGCCTGCCCCCTCCCACACACTATGTGTGCCACCCATGTCACCCTATATATACCCATGGGGGCATGGCTGACAACAATCTAGGAGGTTCAGGGAAAATGTGGTTCTGAAAAAGTCTGGAAGGTTCCACGAGATTCTACAAAGGTCCAGAACATTCTAGGAGGTTGGTGAAAAATGAACCCATGTACAGAATACCTAAAACATTTCACTTCACGCATTCTGTTTTCCCTTTTGTCACTAACAATGAAAAGAGCACTCGGAGCCCAGCGTCCCCTGCCAAGCCCAACACCTCAGGTGGTCGCTTGGGTCACCTGCCCCTAAATCCAGCCCTGCTCCCCATGCCTCTGTGCAAAGAAGTGAATGAATGCTAGAAATCAGCAGCGTACCCAATGTAAACACTGAAGCTGAGAAGGTGCTGATTACGTAGAGATACAATAACTAGACTGCAATAACCCCAGTCGTTTTCTGAATACTCTGTTGGTAATATCGCTGGCCAAGAATTGCCTATGCTGGTGGCTAGTTAGAGTCCTAACTAAACACATGCATATTCAAAAGTACTGCACACCCTGCATCTCCCAAGGATGTGGTGTTAGGCTCCTAAGTCACTTGGCCCAGATCCTCAAAGATTTTTAGGCTCCAAGCCATTACAGACAAGCCCTAGAAAATTTTGAAAATTTTATTCAAAGTAATTTAGGCACTTAGGAGCCTAAATCCCATTGACTTCCAATGAGCTGGAGGGTCTTAAGTCACATAGGTGTTTCTGAAGATTTTATCTGCCACCTCCCGCTAACTAAGTCACCATGGCCAGGCAGTAATGTGCAAATCATCAGTAATGCCACTCTTGCTCTGCTTCCACAGAAATATCCACCTCTTGTCCAGAGCCCACAAGAAATGGCTGCAGTTCCAGCTACTGGGTCCCAAACTCTCATCAGCCCCAGCTGCTGCAGCAGGAGGGTCCATCTGCACAGAGGCAGGGAGAGGTCCTTGCTGCTATTAGCCGGGCTCGGCACAGCGCCCCTTCCTGCCAGCCTTGGCCTCTCGCTGGCAGGGGCTCCTCTGCACTGCCCGCGTCCGTGTTGGTAGGGGCTGTATCTGCCCAGCCTGCCATGGCAGGGCTATAAATCTGAGTCGCAGGGCAGGGAGCGGCTGATGCTTCTTTCTCCCTCCAGCACATCCACGGGGTTGCTAAAGGACTTGGGAGCTGGCTTCTGGCTGCGGGGCATGAAGTCTCTGGAAGATACGGTGGCGGGGCCCGGCTGGCTGTGGTGGGGATATTTGGTGGTTGTCTTCTTTCTCCTGCACTCCTGGCAGCACTGGTGGAGGCTGAGTGCCAGGGAGAAGCCCCCGATGAGCTCCAGGCAGCTGCCCAGGTAGCCTAGCACCAGGCTGTAGCCCACCTCCAGGGTGCTGCCTGTGGGCGCGGGCAGGGCGCTGAGGTAGTGGTTGTACCACGAGACAGGGATGAGGCTCATCAGCCCAGAGGCGAAGAGTATCAGGCCGGAGAGGCCTGCCAGCAGATAGTGGGGTTCTTCCTGCCAGCAGCGCACCCCCAGAGCTGCCACCACCAGCCCCAGCACAGTCACAACCAGCGAGGAGACCATCAGCCCCTTGGCCACCTGCACTGGCTGCGTGGGGAAGTAGCCGAGTTCATCAGCCAGGCCGCACTGGCGCTGGCGTGTGCTCTGGGTCTCTTGGCAGAGTTCCCAGATGCCCTGCTGATAGACCACGTCAATGGGCTTGCCGGATATACTGCTCACCTGCCTCCAGCAAGGAGTCAGCGTGCTGACCAGGTTCAGCAGCAGGCCGCAGGGGCCCAGCACCAGGCCCACGATCATCACCGACGGCGTCCGCATGTTGCAGGGACCAGGGAGGAGGCAGGAATGGAACCACCGGCCCTGGTGCCCCGATGTGCTGGGGAGAGGAGAACCCAGTCACGGGATGGAAGGAGCAGCGCTGCTTCAGAGGCAGATAAAGCCGTGTCCGTCCCCGTCAGCTGCTGTGGTCTGCCCAGCACAGGGCCCTTCCTCCTGCGTGGCCCTGGCGCCTGCCCTGCCCACGCAGCCCAGAGCTGTTAGCCTCTGCGCAAGCCCTCCCCTGCTGGGTTTGTCAGCCCGGTCGCAGGGGGCATCGGCGGTACTGTTGGCTTCCTCTTTGCTCTGTTCCCAGCAGAAGGAAACTGGCTGCTCTGACCGAAACTGCTGCATGCACAGAGAAACCCAGCCCGGCCGTCAAACAAGTTCTGGGTGGTATTTTATGGGAGGGGAGGGGAGGGGAAGGCAGGGCTTCTCTACCCTTGCAGGTGAAACAGTAACCAGGAAGGAGCCCTAAAGCACTGACGAATGATCGCTGGGCAGGTGGGGACTGGTGTGAAGTGACTGCAGAAAAACCCTTTGCTGCTCCCAGCCTGTGCGTGGCTGGTTTCAATGGTGCTGAGCAAAGGTCTGCGCTTGGCTCCTGAGCAATAACAATGACAACCGCGCTGAAATCAGAGCTCAGGATGGCCGCATGGCCTGGATCTGCCTGGGCAGGAAACGTTACCCCCCCATCACGTGCCCTCCCAGAGGAACATTGGGGCACGTGTGGGGGTGCCCAGGCCCGTGGTGGGGCCTGGATCCAGCTGGAGCACACCCTGGAGAGGTCAATAGAGGACTGGATCCCTTCTGTTGTGGGTAGAGCAACACGCCACCCACGTTAGAGCTTGGCGCAGATATGAAAGGGCCCTTTGTCCAGGGGTCTGCGTGGCTATACCGGATTTACAGCTGTATGAGCCCAGCTCTATAGGGGCTGTCTGGCCTCAGTGCCGCTGTTCCCACTCTTCTCTTACCAGGCCAAGAGTCCTAGTTAGGCTTTCAACTCGGTGGGAAGACGCTGCAGCACGTAGTCAGGCAGAGCACCCAGCACTGCCGCTGACTCCAGGGAGCGCCGCTGAGCGTGCTGCACCGTGAAACACAAGCGGCTCGTGCAGGAGCCTCAGTAAGGATTTGGGGTGTGTCTACACTGCAACTAAAAACCAGTTGACTTGGGCGCACAGGGCTCAGGCTAAGGGGCTGTTTAATTGTGGGGTCAGCATGTGGGACTCTCCAACCTCGCAGGGGCCTACAGCCCCAGCTCCAGCCCGAGCCCAGAAATCTCCACAGCAATGACACAGCCCCGCAGCCCGAGTCGGCTGGGATGGGCCAGCTGCGGGTGTCTAACTGCTGTGCAGACATCCCCTCGGCGTGGCTCCCATTAATCGTGGGCAGACGTGTCTGTCCCAAGTCTGTGGGGAGGCCATGGAGGATTAGCAGCACCGGAGTGATTTTTCAGCTTGTGTACTGGAAAGTGGGTGGGGTCCAGCCCCAGTTAAAGCAGAGCCCAGGCTGTAACCCCCCCGCCCCGCCCCGCCGGGTCAGCTAGCCCAGGCAGAGCGTGCTTCCAAACCCGGTGGGAGAGCCTAAAACCTGGCTAAATGCCTGGGCTAACTGTGCAGTGTGGCCACACCCTGGCTCTCATCAGCCCCACCCGCTGGTTTCCCAGTGGGAACATTTCCTCATTGCTGGCTGAGAGTGGCTGGTTAACGAGGCCTCAGGCCAATGTCCACCTGGCCCAGGGCACTAGACTAGGGCATTGCATTGCACGGCTGTGTAGCATTTCTACTGACCAGCCGGGCATTTCAGGGCAAACTAGCCCTCTCAATGGGTGAGCTCCTCAAATAATGCTCTGACGGTCACACTGATAAGGACCATTTGCAGTGGGGCCTGTTTGACGTTACCTTATCGGAGAGGAGTCTAGGCTCCTCTTCACTGCTAAAAAAGTGTGGCAGTTACCTCAGGGACAGGATCCAGCACAGTGAAGCTATTGCAGGCAGGGGCATAGGGCTGACCTCAGCGAGTTTACCGGGTGGTAAAACTAAAGTTCCTGGTCTTCACTGTGTTTTTACTGCAGAAACATTCCTACGCGTTGCCTGAGGCCTTGGTTCTCAGCTAGGGGTACACGTCCCCCACCCGGGGGGCTCGCAGAGGTCTTCCAGGGGGTACATCAACTCAGCGAGATATTTGCCTAGTTTTGCCACAGGCTACATAAAAAGCACCAGCGAAGTCAGGACACACTAAAATTTCATAGGACTTGTTTATACTTCTCTGTATACTGTACACTGAAATGGAAGTACAGTATTTATATTCCAAGTTATTTATTTTATAATTCTATGGTAAAAATGAGAAAGTCGGCAATTTGTCCGTAACAGCGCGCTGTGACACATTTTTATGTCTGATGATTGTAAGCAAGTAGTTTGTAAGTGAGGTGAAACTTGGGGTGTGTAAGACATATCAGACTCCTGAAAGGGGGCCAGTAGACTGAAAAGGTTGAGAGCCACTGTCCTGAGGCATCCAACAGTGGCTTTAGCAGTGAAGACAAGTTAGTCCCAGACTCTCCCCAGCAGGGATCCCAAGGGGACGTAAGGGTTAAACTGAATCCTGTGTTCTGGCTCTAAAATGTTTAGCAAACGTTGAGGAGGAAAACAACATCCTCATGCCTGGCTTCATCTGCTGCTTGGGTGTGTCTCAGTGTAAGGAATGCAGACCCAAACACCCAACCCTGGCAGAGCAACCTATACTGGAGGGGACAGGTCCCATCCCCTGACCGCTTAGAAACAGGAAGCTGAGTATTGTGTTTCGATTTTGCATCTTGCTGGCTGGAATTCCAATAGCTTCCTCTCTACCCAATCATAGTGATTAAATTAATTGCCCCATGTGTGCTTATCCTAGCGTTAGGCATTTCACTTATTAAAAAAATCAGTTTGACCCAAAGTTTGACCCTTCCCATCAACTAAAAATATAAATCTCTTCTCAACCCTCCCCGCACATCTATTTCATTCATCCTCAAGATCTTAAAGCCCTTTACAACCGTGTCCATGCAGCAGTGCTGGTATGCAGCCAACTCTGGGGTGGAGTGCTGCAGCCAGGTGACACACCCCACGGCGCAGGAGCGGGTCAATGTTCAGCCAGGGACATCAGCACAAAGCCCTGTTCTTCCAGACAGGGGCACAGAGACCAGACATGGCCTCCATTTGTAAGGACTGATTTGGAACCTGGAAGATTAAAGATTTCCAGAGATGGCTACTGGCTTTGGATTCCTACATTTCTGGATGCCCAGCTTGGGACACCTAGCACCAGATTTGCAGAGGCAAAGAGCACCCATGGCTCCCATTGACTGCAGCTGGGGCTGTGAGCCCTCAGTACGCTGGAAAACCAGGCCCAGGACCCCAGAAATGAGGCACTGTCATGTCATCCCACGAGGAGTCTCCAGGCTCAGCAACAGCAGCTGGTCCAGGGAATTCTCCAGCTTCTGCTGACCATTAGGTACATGTTCCCACACGTGCTGCCAGCTCTCAGGACAGGAGCCATCTCTGCCATTTACCTTGGGGCCCTATGCACATGCTGAAGGGCTTTGCCCTGCTCCCCGTTCCACACCCGCAGCTCCACTGGGCTTCTCAGAAAAGATGGTGATTGTCAGGGGTTGGCTGTGTGCTCCGGGCTGGCAGTACTGCCTAGTGGTGCTACTCCGAGGCGTGAGCCCCAGGGGCCTAATGGTAGGAGTCTAAGAGTCGATTCCTCTGGCCGTTACTGCCTGAGGTAGTGTCACCTACTGTAAGAGTCCAAAGGCAGCACTCCTTAGCGGCTACATTTCAGGGGTGGCATCACCTATCACCTCTACAGTTTTGAGTTGCTGCAATACTGTAGATGTTGAGGTAGCCAGGGCCAGCCCGGGTGCTCTTTGGGCACAGATTATGGAGCGCTTGCCCTGAAAGCCTGCTGTCTGGCAGGAGCGGTAGCCACCCATCAGCCAGCCTCAGCAGAAATGCCTCACTGCTAGGGTATGGAGCCTCCTGCCATCAGCATTTCATCCCTGGTGCCCAGGCAGGGGTGCTCTTCTCTGGAGCGGCTCATGTACCAATGACGCCTGTAGACATTTGACTGGCTTGGCTCCCTGCTCCAAGCAGCTGCGAATGCATCAGTCCCCGCTAGTGTATTAACGAAGATAGTTCAGAAACGCTGGGCAGCGCAGAACAGGTTTCTCACCAGCACCCTCACCTGGGGGGCCTGGGCTGCAGATTGGAACAGACTGGCCCTGGCCCTGGCTAGCGGGTGTGTGTGTGAAGCCTCCCTGAGGCAAACGGGGCAGCGTGCTTGTGCCCCTGGCATGCGTCCTAAGCTCCCCTCCCCACCATCACTTCCTGGAGGAATAGGGAGCCACAATGGGCCTGCGGGCTCCGAGCGGTCAGGGTGAAGGGTTCACATCGGAGGCAGCCTCTGTGCTTAGGCAATGGCCCGGCTAACAAGCCCGGTTCAGCCAGTCTCAGGCCTCTTCTGCCGCGCCTGTCTGTGCTCTTGACTTTAAAAGCAAAGCACTTAGCTCGCAGCAATGGCAATGTGCTAGTGACTGTGGTGTGGAGGGAGTGGAGGGTGGAGTCAGCTTGTGTCCAGGAGGGAGGGACGTTCTGCTTTGGAAATTAGGCCATGGCTAAACTGGCGCTTTACAGCGCTGCAACTTTCTCGCTCAGGGGTGTGAAAAAAACACCCCCCTGAGCACTGCAAGATACAGCGCTGTAAAGCGTCAGTGTAAACAGTGTCGCAGCGCTGGGCGCGTGGCTCCCAGCGCTGCAAGCTAATCCCCACGGGGAGGCGGAGTACCTGCAGCGCTGGGAGAGCTCTCTCCCAGCGTTGGCGCCGCGACCACACTCACACTTCAAAGCGCTGCCGCGGCAGCGCTTTCAAGTTTCTAGTGTAGCCATACCCTTAGACTCTGCGCTACTTCCCTGTTGTGAGAAGATGGGTGTTGAGGCTGTAAAGCTGTTCTGTGGTTCCCCTAAGGGCTGTCACTCCCTGATTTCCTGCTCCTTTAAGTCTCTCTCCTTCCCCTCTGGCTTTCTCCCTGCTCTGTCCATCTTTCTCCAAATCCCACCAGGACTGGGCCCTGTGCTCAGGGCTGCTGCCGCTCCTTCGGCACAAATTCTGGAGGTTACAAATAACCTTTCCTCTCGCAGCCTCCCTATTGCCCATTCCTGCACCATAGCCCTTTTGCAGGGCCAGTGCAAGGATATTTTGTGCCCTAGGCGAAAATTCCACCTTGCGCCCCCCCGCTCCGATGTCCAGCCCCCACCTTCCTACAGCCAAATTCCCCCCAGGGGCCCAGATGTTCACAAAGTGCAGGGGGCACAGAGGAGGGGGTTGCAAAGAGGGGGGTCATATGGGGGCTCTTCCAGGGGGTGAAGGTGGCAGAGAGGGGGGTGCATGGGATTGTTGCAGGGGGTGGAGGTGGCCAAGAGATGGAGGGGGCGGGGGTGTAGTGGCAGGGAAGAGATTGCACAGAGGCAAAAAGGGCTGGTTGCAGCGGGTGCGGTGGCAGGGAGGGAGTGGCACAAGGGAGAAGTGAACAGGAGGGAGATGACAGCGGGGGGCGGGGTCCCGAGGTTGATGCAGGGGTGAAGGTGACCATGGCTGGCTTGAGGGGTTGCCGGTTGGAGGTTGCCCAGAGGCAAAAGTGGCAGGACAGGGTGGGTTGTTGGGGGAGGGGGGGTGCACAGGAGAGAAGGTAACTGGTTGGTGGGTGCTGGAGGGGGTGGCGCTGGCTGAGGGAGGGGTGCCTGGGTTGCTCCCACATACACCGTTCCCCAGGCCGGGGACTGGACCTGCCCACCCCCCAATGCTCCACGGGCCCGTGCTGCTCCCGCGGCCCAGATAGGTACCTTGCAGGCAGAGCAGACACCCAGCTTCTCCGCCCGAAGAGCAGAGCACAGCTGTGCCGCCTTCTCCATGCCGCAGGCCAAGCCGGGCTCCCTGCCGCCCCTGGGGCTCTCAGCGGCGGCACAGGCAGCCAGCCCCCCTGCGCCTGAGCCTGCTGCCACCGCTGAGAGCCCGGCGGCGGCAGGGAGCCCGGCTTGGCCTGCGGTGTGGGGAAGAAAGTGCAGCTGCTAGCACTAGACTCTCCCCTTTCCCCCTCTGTCGCCAGCTGCTCCCCTGGGGAGAGGGACTGGCCGTGCCGCGGGTGGCCCCTCTGGAGCTGGGAGGCGGGGAGCAGCAGCAGCAGCCTTGTGCTCCGCTGTTTAAAAAAAATTTGGGGGGCACCACTTTTTGGTGCCCCCAACCACCTGGTGCCCTAGGCAGCCTCCTAGTCTGCCTAGTGGTTGCACTGGCCCTGCCCTTTTGGGCACCGGGGTATTCAGAGGGGTAACATACCTCTGGAGCCCCTCTACCCTGAGCTGCATGAATGGCTGCTTCTCATTGGTGGGCTCCCAAGCCACGCCCGGCTCTCCCATAGTGCATCTGATGATGCTGTGGCCTCAGGCCTAATCCTGCCTCATTGAACATCTGGAACTGAATGCTCACACTGCTTTGCTGCACTGTCCCAATGTCCTTGGCCGGGTAATTGGATAGCAGCAGCCACAAGGCTCATGAACCCCTGAAAGATGGGGATCCCAGGCAGGTGGGAGCTGAAGACAGGAGAATTGCCCAGGGGACCTAGCAGGAAAACCAGGATTTTTCCCATGGAAATTTCCACAGGAAAAAACATCCCCTTTCAAAATGGTCCCGTGGGAAAATTCTGGTTTTCCTGTGGGAATTTAGAAAACCCAGGGAAGTTGTTTTCCTCCCCAGTTTCCCACACTTCCTCCCTGTTTCCCAGCTTCTTCCATTCAGCAAGTGTGGGAAAGTGGAGGGGAGGGGACATGTTCCCTTTTCACAGTAACTTCCATCACCTCCTGTGTTCAGAGGGGAGTGACCCTTTCCTTCTGAGGGGTTAATGTCAGAGCAGGCAAAAGAAGTCACTCTTGGCCAGTCTCACCTCCGCCACCGGGACTCTTCGCCAACTTTTGAAAATGGTATTTTTTTTCTTCATTAAAAATGTCATTTTAGATTGAACCTGTTTTCTGATGAACAATGGTTTGGGTCAGAAAATACTTGACGGGTGCTTGAGTCTGCTCCTATGGGCAGGGAGCAAAGTAGTGTCTCCCTGCACAGGGCCCCCCAAAGTCTAGAGCCAGTGCAGTGCCTACCCACCAGCACCCCCAGACCCGTGTTCAGCACAGTGGGCTGTTGGTGCTCGCTGTCTTTCGCTCTTTAACTTCCCAGGCAGCTGGGAGAAATGCCGCGTACAAAGGCCACTTGGCATCCAGTCACGTGCAGGGGTCTGGCTCTTCCCACAGTTCAGACAATCTCAGGTGTAAAACAAACACAAGAGGAATCAGCAAAGTCAATAGAGAGAAAAGGTGTTGGCTGATGGCCTATGCCAGTCTACGGCCAGCGGTCCAGCTCGCGCCTGCTGCTCCAGAGTCCTTTCCTCAGCCTAACACAAGACCATACTAGGTCAGAACAATGGTCCATCTAGCCCTGTTTCCTGTCTTTGGACTGGCCAGTGCCAGGTGCTTCAAAGGGGATGAACAGAATGGAGCAATGATCCATCCCCTGTTGTCCACTCCCAGCTCCTGGCAGCTGCAGGTTTAGGGCACCCAGAGCTTGGTGTCGCATCCCTGGCTGTCTTGGCTAATAGCCATTGAGGGACTTACCCTCCATGAACTAATTTTTTTTTAACCAGTTATACTTTTGGCCTTCACACCATCCCCTGGCAACGAGGCATGAGTGTATCATGGGTAGTTGGGAGTCCATTCCCTCCCCATGGCAATGCAGTGGAATAAAGCAGCAGGTTCCCAGCCTGCAGTCGTGTGAGTAAAATGTTGTTCTTGTTGAACTGAGTGGTCCCTTTGCAAATGATGCTGCAATCCCAGCGGCATTTCATATACAAATACAGAGCCCCCACAGGTAGCGTTACCATGAGAGGGAGCTCAGAGCACTACTGGCCTAATGCTGCTCTCACTCAGCCCAGTGCAATGGCACAGGCCCCAATGGAGTTACTCTGAATTCACTCACACCTGACAGCAGGGTGTGGCTATGTGCACAGCTGACTGCACTGCGTCCTAGCCCCAGGCAGAACACAGCGCCAGCCTCCCCTCTTCTAGCAATGCAGGCAGAGTCAGGCCCCAGGGCCGGGAATAAGGTGGCAGGAGCTGGCACTGTGGTGTCACCCGGCTGTCACGGCCCCAGAGCCCGGTGACATCCATGTGACCTGACGGTGCTGTGCAGCGTGCTTGCAGGCTGACCCGCCCACGGTTGCTGGCTGGAACATGGACAGAGAGTGGCTGGGAGGGAGATGTCCCGCTGTCTGGAGTAGCTCACTGCTGTGAGTGCCAGTCTCAGGGCAGAGTGTCAGAAAACAGGGCAATGGTATGTGGCAAATTGCCGGTATTGTTCTCTGGGTCTCGCGCTTTCTCTTCTCTGGGGTAGGTTCAGGGCGCTATTGCTTGCCTCTGAACCAGTTCTTAATCACTCCCCTAGTGTCCTTGGAGGAGGGGAGTGGAGAGGGAGGGACCTGGGCCCGCCCTCTACTCCAGGTCCCAACCCAGGGGCCCTGGGGTTGTGGTGAACCACTTGACTAGCAGTTTCTTCCCCTGGGTTACTTCCCTCTCATACCCGTCAGCTTGTGAAGGGCTTCTCGCCTCTCTTCTATACAAGCCTGGTGCCCCTTACCTAGGGTTTCTGTTGGGCTTCCCAATCCACCGCAGCACTCCTCCAAACCTTCTATTTCTCTCTGGACAAACTCTTCTCTTCTGCAATCTGCACTCTGCTCCAATCCAACCTTTCTCCTTCAACTACCACCCCCTGTCTGACTGAAGCAGGGGTTTATATCCCATGACTGGAGTCAGGTGCTCTAACTGAAGTCAGGTGCTCTAATTGGAGTCAGGTGCTCTAATTGGCCACAGCTGTTCTAGTTAATCTAAAGCAAACCTTCCTCCCTAGGCAGGGAATAAGGCCCCCTGCTAACACTCTTATGCTGCCCTCTGGCCATGCTGTATCACAGGTATTTCCTATAATTAGATTTCACCAAGCTGGTAACAGATATACACTCCTGGATCTCTATGCCGGTCTCAGCAGCGAGTCTCAGCCAGTCTCCTTAGGTTTGCCAGCCCATCTTGCCACCCAGACAAACTGGACTTAATTATAGTGGTCACATAAACCAGAAATCAGGTTACTCCCAATCCCAAAGGACCAGTCACTGATCCCAGATCCGTTTGGTACTCTGGATCTCACACCAAAGACAAGGCTGATGCCAGTTCTCTAGTAAGCTAACTAAGGATTTATTAACTAAGACAAAGAGATGAGAGTTATTGAGAGGTTAAAGCAGGTAAAATACATTAACAGGTGAGTCAAAGTGTGTAAGTCCAAAGTGATAGCAGAGATGTAGTAATCTGCCGGTTTCCCAAAAGTCTTTCAGGGTTACCCAGAATAACTCTGGAGATCTCTGTCCGCTTGGCCAGATATTCCACACCATTAGAATCCAAACAGTCCAGAGATGCAGCATCATTCCTTTAAATCAGTATTTCTATCTCCTTCCCTCAGATAACAGCCTGACAGGTGTTTTTAGTCACTCCCTGGGTCCTTGCTTTGAAATGAGCATTTCCTGTTACAGGGATATACGTCCTGTAAACGCCTGCCATTGCACTATAACAGGAATAGATACGTGAGAACAATACAAGTAACAGTCCATTTGTTTTCATGAAGTTCTAACGTCTGATTACCCCCTTCATTAACATACACTTTGGTCTAGGGTTAGCTAATTACAGGGTATACATAATGTACAGGCAATGTAACAGCAAACAGGATATAGATAGGTGAAAACAATACAATCAACATCACCTTTTTTTTCTGTTAACACCGGAGTGAATTACTCTATGGATATTAGTACAATTAACATTTCTTTGGTATTTCACACACAAGTGAATTGGTCTATGGCCCAGGCGGAGTCTGGTCTGGCAGCAACCCAGGAGGGAAGGCTGGTTAGTGGGAACTGAGGGAGCACAAGGGCAGTTTGGTTGTGGGACACTTCACCCCAGTGGGGTTGTAGTGAGTTGTGGGGGACAGGGACATAGTTTGTACCAACTTCTCTGTACTCCAGCTCCGTAGTCCTGGCCACCCGCTCTCTCTTCCCCGCCTTTGCTCTCCACATTTGTAAAGTGGGGACAAGCGCACTCACCTACCGCACAGGGCTGTAGTGAGGGGTAGCTAGGGTCTGTGAGGTGCTCTGTACACTTCAAGTGCTGAGCGGGAGTGGGCGTATTACAGAGGCTTGGGCCCAGCTCCTTACAGGGATTTAGGACTCTTCCAAGTGAACATGGAGAGACGCCAGTGCCAGTGTAAGCTCGCGGTGTGGCCACTCTAAGCCAACAGGCGAGAGCTTGCCCATCGCCTGTCAGCTTCACTACTCTGGCCCCCGCTGGCAGCTGTAGCTATGTCAGAAGGAGACGCTCTCCCACCGATATAGCGCTGTCCACGCTGGCGACTGCATCGCCCACTAGCAACAAAGCAGCATTTCTTTTTCATGGTTCACAGGCGAAGGCAAAGAACTCGTCCTGTGTAACAGCTTCATCTGGTGACTCTTCTGTAACACTGTTAACAGCTGCATGCCATGTGCTCTGTTAAGGCTCCACCCTGAAGTCAGGAGCCGCCTGCTGTAACTAGCTGGCTTGCCCTCTAAGGCAGGGCCACCCCGGAGGGGGTGGGGGCAAGTGGAGCAATTTGCCCCAGGCCCTGCAGGGGCCCCACGAGAGTATAGTATTCTATAGTATTGTAACTTTTTTTGTGGAAGGGACCCCCGAAATTGCTTTGCCCCAGAACCCCTGAATCCTCTGGGTGGCCCTGCCCTAAAGGTGTGGGGCCTGTAGCCAGCTACCCCTGATTACAACGCAGCCAGGTCTGGGCATGGATCAGATGATTTCTCTCTAAAGAGAAGCTGGAGGCTGCAGTGAAGTAGGAAATGTTTAGTGATCAGAGGTTGCTAGGACTGAGCAGCCGTCAGTAGAGAGTGGGGATGGTGATGCCAGGTAGGGCCTGCCAAAACAGGGAAGGCCCCAAGCAGGAAGGTTGGGAGTAGGCAGAGAAGAGAAACTTTTGTTTTGCGTGGGTTATTGTTGGACTTTAATGTAGCACGTGGAGTTTACTGTGAAGTGATTCCAAGAAGCCCCTTGTTGGGGAAACTGAGGCATGAAAGAGGTGCTTGGGGAAGTGGCTGGCCCAGTGATCGCTATTAGCAGGGACTGGCTATTGATTGTGTTCAGATCAAGGATTTAGTTAAAAGGCTGCATACTGTCTTGATCCCATGGAGCCCTACCTCCCAGGTCTCAGGGGAGCTGCCTGTACAGCCTGCTCCCTCTGAAATCAGTGCCAGTTCTGCCACTCTCTGCAATGGGAGTAGGACAGGTCCTGAAGATGCAAGAACATGATCGGCCCAGATTTGAAAAGCGCTCGGGCCCTAGCAGCTCCCACTGGGACAGTGGAGAGCAAACGGGCACAAGGGGAGCTGCTGGGTGCTCTGCAGAATCTGGCCCTACAGGTTAGTGCCTCAACGGGAGCAGAGCTCTTCTGGGTGCTGGTCATCACCCCACAAGGCCAGCAGGTTCCCAGGGGCCTCTGAGCTGGACTTCCTCATTTTTGGGGTCGCAGTCGCACTTGCTTTTTCAGAAGTGCTGAATACTCATAGCTCCAAGTGCAGCCGCTGGGAGCAGCCGGTGTGTGGGTCCCTGTAAATGAGACTCAGGTGGTGTGATGTTATGAGTATGATATAATATCTCATTGAAAGGTGACAGGGCCAGAAAGAGTTAATTAACTCACCTCACCGACTGACCTGAGCCATGGGTAACCTTAAGAACTGGTTAGCAAGATATGTAAATAAACAGAGCTTTGAAATGCAAGTCTGCATTGTTCGAGATAGAAGGGGAGGTGTTTGCTCAGGTCTTGGGGTGCCAGCAAACAAGTCTTGTCTATTGCTATAGTTTTAATTCAAAGATCAAAAAAGGAATATTAGCATTTAAGATGATACTTGAGTGAAATAGTCTATGTGTCTCTTTGAAGGTTGTGGTAACCTGTATCTGAACTGTTTAATGGATAAATTACTCTGTGCTAATTGCCAGGATGTTTGGGAGGAGTTAAGCCTATTGTTTTCTCAGGCCAAAAGGCTGCTGGAAATGTATAAGAAGCCTGGGACATGATCCTTCTTCATCTCAGATCTGCTTTGGGTTTCAAGAGGGGGAAACCTTAAACCACAAGGATTGTGATCCCCAGTCATTGGCTGGAGCCACTCTGAATATGGACATTGGATTATAACCTATGGACTATTTCTAAAAGGACTTTTGGCAACTACAAGCTCACCTCTACTATGTATCTGAACCTCAAGAAATGAATTCAAGTCTGTATGTATATTGATCTTTTAACCAACTCTCTCTCTTTTCTTTTTAAATAAATTTTAGCTTAGTTCAGAGTGTCATAAGAATTGGCTGTAGCGTGTATTTTGGGTAAGATCTAAGTTATAATTGAACCTGGGTATGTGGCTGATCCTTTGGGATTGGAAGAACCTTTTCTTTTATATGATGAGATAAGATTTTCAGGAATCATCATCATATGTTTGACAGGTGTGTCTGGACGGAGGCCTGAGGCTGGGCACTTTAAGGGAACTGCGTTGTCTAAACTTCTAAGTAACCAGTAAGGTACTACAGAAGCTGTTTTGTGCTGGTTGGTAAATCTAAGTATTGGAATAACCACCAGCATTTGGCGTTTGTCTGCCCCGTTTTGTTTGCAGTTCACCCTGATTGAGTGACCTCAGCTGGCTCCCACAGGCAGCACCATCACAGGTGGTGACTGATTAAGGTGCCCAGTTTGAAAGAGATTGAAAGTCTGGCTGCAAGGTCTATCTAGCCTAGCAGAGGCAACTGATTAAACCAGGCAAATGTCCGTTAAGCCAGGCAGTGTTCAGTGCAGGCTGTGTCAGCTCATCCCCTCTTCCACTCAGGGATATTGCACCCTGCTGCATCAGTCCTGCTCTAGGGGGGTGCCGTGTGCTTTGCACACACGTGAAATGCAGCATGCCTTGTGCAGGGTCTCTGGAGACAGGTGCTCACCCCTCCATGGTCACGATCCTGGGACCCCACCACCTGCCCTGCTGGCAGGGGGAGCCCTAGTGCAGAGCAGGCTTGCAGGGGAGCTGCTCCACCCTCAGGCTGTCTGTTACAGGGGAAAAATTGACGTCTAGATTTAGTTTCAGTCCAAACTGGAGCAAATGGAAATATTTTTGAAATTTCCAGCAAAATGGGCATTTCAAAAAAATAGTGTTAGGAGAGTTTAAATGTTTGTTTTTTTCAGATTGACTTTTTTGTTCTGAAATTTATTTGATTTTTTTTTCATTTTACATTACTTGTCTGTTGTTTCTAGTATGTCATGACACGTCAGTAACTGCAGTGCATATTATGACACGTCATATCATGCCAAGTAATAATATGCACGACTACCACTGACTTGTCATTTAACAGCTCTAGAAAGTTAAAAAAATGACTGCCTTTTCCTTCCCATGCACCCAGAAGAGTGGCAAACGGAGCCCGACAACACTGTGTGCACATCTGACCTGCAGCAACTAATGTTCACCTCTGTATTCCAAGAAGTGGCACAAAGGATTCTGGGTTGTTTATCAGAACAGGGAAAATATGGCTGAATATTGGATTATAGGAGGAAATAGGTTGAGAACCACTGCTTTAGAGGATAAACAGCTTGCAGGATTTCATTAAAAATCATAGGATATACTTAAGTGTCTGAAATATTCTTAAGCCAGGTTCTGAGATCAATTATACCTTTGTAAATCTGGAGTAATTTTGAATTTCAGTGGAGTTACTCCAGATTTATACTGGTTTAACTGAGATCCGAATCTAGCCCCTAATTCATTTACGTTCAGAAGATATTTCTTATAAGTTAATTTAACTTCATGTGGTTATAGAAAACTCTTTTTAAGATTCCACAAGTAACACAAGGTATTTCTTTTGCACAAATATAAATCTTGTATTTAATAATCCATTCCTATGCTGTATTTAACACACAATTGGTTAAAAACAAAGCTACATAGGTAGGTTTGATTAACTTTTCCCCTCTAAACCCTGATTATTATGGACAGGCACCTTCTTTGTGAAAATTAGCTGCAGAGTGAATCCCAGCATAGGGCCAGAACCGTGTGTTTTGGGAATGGGGGATTTTGATGTGAATCTGTCTTCAGCAGTAGATGTGCTCAGCATTAATTTTGCGTGCACAGTATGGAGCTGCCATCTTAGGGTGCTAATATTTTTAGTTCTTCATCTACACCCTATAGGAAAAAAGCACCAGTGATTTGGAAAAATGACTTGTTCTTGTTTCTGGTTCTCAGTGCCTTGTCTTCACTGGCACATAATGGTGGGTGCTGCCCACTAGCACCTGCTGCAGTTAATGCTGGAAAACAAATTTTGCTTTACTGCATCTGTGGATGTTTCACATGCTCAAAACTTTCTGCCGTTTTATCTGGTGTCTCCCATGTCGCATCTCTGCTTGTAGCCAAATTAGTGTCCAAAAGGTGAGTGAAATGCTCTCTGAGTGTAGTTAGAAGTTCTGGAATTCTTTCCATTCTCAGCACACATATCTCCTTGGACTAGCGCAGTTATGGACCAATCAGTGCACAGACACTGACTTCTATTTTTCCCCGTGGATGCTGCACCACCGTGAGGCCTGCCCGCAGCTCACTCCTTTCAGCCCTCCCCTGAGCGTTTCCTGCCAGCTGCCCGAGAGCTGATTGGCAGCCAACCCCGGCCTGCCCAACAGCTGTGGATGCTAAGCAACCCCTATTTTGTTCTGGAGGTACTTGAACCCCAAAGCACCCCTGAAGTTGGTGCCTCTGGCACAGGTAGTGGAAGCTTCCTAAGAGTGGGGGGGGCCACTAGTGTCTGAACTGTGGCCCCACCCCTCGTGCTGCCCTTTCTTCCCAAACCTCTGCCTTCAACCTGCCCCTTTCCCTGAGGCCCCGGTCTTGTGCCGCCTCTTCCCCTTCCCCCAAAAAATCCTGCCTCCCACTCACTCTTCTCCACCCCTCGCTCGTCCTTACAGCTGGTAAAAAGTGGAAGGCCATGACCCTCAGGCCCCCACTGTTCCAGCATCCCCACTGGAAGGGGCTTTGCAGCCCCAAGAGCTAGATGCTGGTTTTTCAATGGAAACTTCACTTCTGCTGAATGTAGCTGCAGTCACCTCCCCCCCGTCTCTGAGGTGTTACCAGCCGCTGCTAGACCAGGACAGCCACCCACTGCAGGCTTAGCAGCAATCACAGGCAGACAGCAGTTCTTGTCACCCCTTGGCCTGGCACCTCCAAAGCAGGGAGCAGGCTTGTCCCCTCATCTTCACCCTGTCCAACTGAGGACAGCTGGGAAAGGGGCAACATCCTCCAGCCTCTGCCCTCCCAGATGTCATGCCTGGTCCCTGGTGCGGTCCCATGCTATGGGGGAGGGCCCAGATGGCGTGTGGTCCCATGATCATCTTCTTGTGTCCTCACGCTGCTTCCCACCACATCTGTGCAGGTGCAATTGCTCAACCGTTGCACTTCCCCAGGTCGCTGGAGGAGCGTTCACACTCCAGCAGCCGGCCTTGCAGGAGATGCTTCATATTTTGAGGCTCTCTGATGTAGTGACAGGAAGTGGAGCCAATGATGTAGTCCCACTTGATGATCATGTCTCTAGACCAGCCAATTCCAGTGCAGTCAGTTAAGACCATTCGATATAGCCCAGGGCTGATCTGTACGGCATAGTAAGAGCTAGAGTACACAGGCTACAGGGTGGTTCTCTACTCTTCTTTGCAAGAGCTAAGCCATTGTCTGGGTGACAATGCTAGGAGTGTAACATTGGCATGAAAACTTTGTTATGACTTGTTACCTCATACAGCGGATGTCTTGGATCTGTGTGTTGCCTTGTGCACTTGACTCTACTAGCAAATTCCCGGCGTGTGTCACAAGGAGCAATACCTGTGAGGCTGCAGAGGCTGTTGATGTGGGTGTCAACAGGCAGCCTGTAATGCAGTGGCAGGCAGTGGTAAGTACAGAGTCTAGCCTCTTTGCATGAGGAGATTGTGCTCACGCTGCGCAGGTGTATTCAGCAGAGGAGGAGCAAAGCGACAGTGCTGTTGATCACCGTGCGTGTGGACAGGTCTACACCCCCTTTGATGTAACCAGCTTGCTGAGAATGTTTGGATTTCGTTTTCTCAATGAGGGCTCTGCAGGGATGTGTGCACTTGGGTCACACCGGCGGTTTATGGAATGAGCAAGTTTCATCCCAAGCCAGCTGATGTTGAGTTCTCATTTGGCTTCTCAGTTTTTGAGATGGACCGCACTGACTTCCATGAGGAGGGACGGCCAGTTGGGTGCAGTCCCGTGATACAAGGTCCCCAGCTAGGTGTCATCCCGTGACGCAGAGGGGCTATCCACGTGTTCCTATGCAGAGCCAGTCCAGGGTAACCGTCACTGCTTGGGTAATTAGTTTCTCCTGTTGAGCTAGAAACCTACTATGGTCTGAGGATCTTATCCCAATGCCCTGAGAGCAAAGGGTGAGATGAGCAAAGGGTGAGATGAGTTCCTGTGGCCTGTCCCCTCAAAGCAGCTGTTCCCTCCCCTGGCGTGAGTCCCGTTGGGTCTATGTCCTTCGGCAGCATTTTTGTGCCAGACGCTTCCTGTTTTCCCTGTGGCCCAGGGCTGTGGGGATTGTTTAGCAGGCCTGTGTGGCTGGGAATTCCTGTTTGTGTTCGGCTGACCCGGGGGGGCTGTGTGCGCTGAGTAAGCACAGCTAGACAGCATGTCTTCCAGAGGGTGGAGGCCTTTGGCGGAGACGTAATAGCACTGTACTGAGGTGCAGGGGAGGGCGGAGAGATGGATTCTGCATTCTTTGTGGCCTTTCTAACAAAGGCCTCATTGGAAGGACATACCTGCCTGCCATCAGATATGTGCTGGCTGCTTGCCACTTCCCGAAAGCCCCTCTCATAACGTCCCAGCAGATGCAAGCAAAGCTGCCAGGAACACGGGTGTCCCTTTGCTGATAAGGGACATGTGGTTTTGTCAGTTATTCAGCGGTGCCTCCAGTTTTCGGACGCAGTGTCTGGAGGAAGAGTCTTGGCTATAAACAAAATGCAGAGCGCCACGTCCAGCGGTAGAATCCCTTGAGTGGATGTGCCATCTGAAGGAAGCTGCCCACTGCCCAAGGATGGGCTGAGAATTGGGAGGAATTCGGCTCCTTGGCTTGCCCTCAGCGGAAGATTGTGGAGGTGGCAAACACTGGCACCCACATGGGACCTTCAAATCCTGCGGTTTGGGAACTTACGTTGGCACTCGAGCCCACCTGACATGCCCAAGTGCTGGCGTAGTGCACTGGTCTGAGACCTGGAAATCGTTCTTATTCTAAGCGGAGATGGCAGTGCTGGTCAGGTCATTGATTCAGAGCAGTCTGGGTCTCTTGGTAAACTGGGTGCAAGCAAACAATACGCATTTTAATACGGCTTAATGCAAATATGTACATCTAGGAACAAAAATGGGGGCGGGGACTCTATCTTGTGGAATAGCGACTCTGAAAAAGACTTGGAGATGTGGATAATCTGATAAATGTGCTCCCAAAGTGACACTGTGGCCAAAAGAGCTAATCCAATCCTGGGATGAATAAAAGGGGGGAATCTTGTGTAGGAGCAGAGAGGTTATTTTACCTCTGTATTTGGCACTGGTGCGACCACTGCTAAAATCCTGTGTCCAGTTCTGGTGCCAACAATTCAGGAAGGATGTTGATAAATTGGAGAGGGGTCATAGAAGAGCCACGAGAATGATTAAAGGATGAGAAATCATACCTCCTAGTGCCTGTCACAGATCCACGGGACCAGTGCTATGCCCCCAGCCTTGGAACAGTCTCTGGGAGGAAACCTTTCACTGTGCCTGATCCTCAAGGGGTCTCACTCTTCTTCCATGTGGCTTCACCACCTCCTTAGACTACATATCTGAGCCGCCAGCACTCCTGCTTCACACCGTGAGCTCTGTTTAGCGAATCCAGCTGAGGTTAACTCATACGCTCTTCAGGGATGAATGCACCTCATCAAGCATTTGCAGTGATGCTCAGTGTTGGCCAAACGACTGGGTTTTATTAGTTCACTGGAACGCAGGGGAGAAAGTCCATAGGGTAACACAGAAAACTGAAGGTTAAAGCATAGTCCATTCTGGTTAGCCCAGAGCCCAGCCAAGCTGGAGTGAACCCCTTGCTTCAAACTCTGCTTGTCTCTCCTCAGCCACACGGCCTGAGCTACTGACTCACGATACATCTCCTGGGCCAGGTAGGAGGGACGCCTAACTGTAACAGACAGTAACTAGGGAAGAGAAAACTGGGGCTTCCTTCTCCTGTCTTGGTTATGGTTGCCAACTTTGTAATATTAAAAAACCAGACGCTCCAGTAGGAGTGCCGGGACCTTCCCCGCACCGTCCCCTGTTTGCTCCTCTCCCCGTTCCCCGCCAGTCCCTTCCTGTTTTTCTCCTCTATCCGGGTCGGGAGGGACTCACTTGCAGAGCTGGGGTTGGGAATTGCAGCCACCCAACGCAGGTAGGAGGTGGCCCCAGCTGAGTGTGTATGGGGGATGCAGGTGATGATCCAGCACCTCCCCCGCACACAGTAACTGGAATTTGGGTGTCCGGTCAGCAGTACTAACTGGACTTCGGGTGTCCAGTCCCCTTCTCGACCGGACTTTGTGGTCAAAAACTGGGCACCTGGCCACCCTACTCTGGGTACATTACAGCTGTCCTTCCCGGCAGTGCAGAATACAACTCACCCTAGGTGCTGGCTAGGGTTTGGCCAGGTGCAAGCCAGGAATGTGCATGGCTCCAGTTACTGGGTCTCAGTTCTGTATACAGGTTCCCTCCTCCTCACAGCCTGTTCATGGACTTCTAGCTCTCCTTTCTCTTCCGTGTGCAAGGAAAAGGACCAAGAGGGGGACCAGCCACCATATGCTAATGAAACGTTACAGGATGTATGTGACATTATTGATATAATCTGGGACCATATGGAACATGGTTACAACCAAGGTCCTGTAGTGGCACCAAATCTTATGTAAAGGGGGTCATATAAGGTGTCTAAGACCAGGTTATGGATTGCTGGTCATGATTATTCTGTCTGTATGCATGTATCATTTTGTAGTTGAAGTTATAAGTATTGGCTCTATACTGTCTGTATTTCAAATCTGTGCTGTGCTTCTGGGAAACATCCCAGACAAGTGGCTGTTAGCTCTGCCTAGCCTGCTTGATGGTCCATTAAGGACCATCAGCTACACAACTGACCCACTGAGAGAAGGCAGATACGCCTTGTAACTCAGCAAAGTATGCAGGGACTTGCCTATGTGACTCCAGACTCTATTTTTGCTGTAATTTTCCACAGTTAAGGACAAAGAGGTTCTTACACCTGGAAAAACCTATAAAAGGCTGATGCCTCATCTCCATCTTGTCTTCTGTCCTGCTTCTTACCTCTGGAGGGACATTGCTACAAACTGAAGCTCTGCACAAAGGACTGATGACCCATCCCAGCAGGGGATGTTCCGGAGACTTGATTTAAACCTGCAGTTTACTCCATCACTGCTACAAGCCTGAATTAAGAACTTTGCCATTACTGTATGTAATTGTTTCCATGTAACCAATTCTAGCTCTCATCTCTATCTTTTTCCTTTTATGAATAAACCTTTAGATTTTAGACGCTAAGGGATTGGCAACAGCGTGATTTGTGGGTAAGATCTGATGTATATATTGACCTGGGTCTGGGGCTTGGTCCTTTGGGACTGAGAGAACCTTTTCCTTTTACTGGGGTGTTGGTTTTCATAACCATTCATCCCCAGGACGAGTGGCACTGGTGGTGATACTGGGAAACTGGAGTGTGTAAGGGAATTGCTTGTGTGACTTGTGATTAGAAAGTGGGGTATAACCAAATTCCTCTTTGTCTGGCTGGTTTAGTTTGCCTTAGAGGTGAAAAAACCCCAGCCTTGGGCTGTAATTGCCGCGTTTTAAGCGATTTGTCCTGAATAGTCACTCTCGGTTGGGTCCCGCCAGAACCGCATCATCACCGTGTGGGAAGGGGGTTAGGAGCTGGGGATGGGGGAAGAAGTCTGGGGGATGAGGGGTGTATCGCACTAGGGATAGTTGGGGGGTTGCACCATGGAGGTGAGAGAGGCAGAAGGGGTGACAGGAGCAGAGGGAACAGCAAAAGGCTGGGTGCGGGGGTCAGGGGCATAAGGATCTGTGCCCACTTAGCTCCACAGCATGGAAAGGAACCCGAAATCCCTGAGGCTCAACGTTCCTCTTCTGCCAGCAAATCTCTGGGAAGCCCTCTAGCAAAGTGTGTGTGTGTCCTCCCCACCCCCAGTAGCAGGTCCACATAGTCGTTACTAGCCTACTGCTGCTACCAGTTATTCTGTTAGCTCCAGTGATAAGAGGACTGTGCTGTGGGTATCTCTAGACCCATGTGGGTTCAATACAGATCCACAGGATGGATTTGTTTTGTTTTTTCAATTCCTGAATTCTTTGAAGTGTAGGAAATTATACTTTGGGGTGCCCAGTTTGAGATGCTGAGCACTCCCAGCTGCACCTGAGGTCAGTGGAAAATCAGCTGTGAACACAGCAAATGCTATAAAATGCTAAGTCGCTGAGGAAACTGAGCCGCTAGGCTTCTCCAGGGTCCCTAGGGTGGGAAGTTCTACGCATAGGAACCCTAACCCTAGCTCCAAGTGCTGTACCCTTAGGAACCCTAATCCTAGGGAAGGAAGCCCTACGCATAGGAACCTTAACCCTAGATCCAAGTGCCCTACCCATAGGAACCCTAACCCTAGGGCGGGAAACCCTACCCATAGGAACCCTAACCCTAGGTCCAACTGCCCTCCCCTCAGGAACCCTAACCTTAGCTCCAAGTGCCCTACCCTTGGGAACCCTACCCTAGGGTGGGGCACCTTACCCATAGGAACCCTAACCCGAGCTCCAAGTGCCCTACCCATAGGTACCCTAACTCTAGCTCCATATGCCCTACCCTTAGGAACCCTAACCCTAGGGCAGAAGCCATATCCATCGGAAAACTAGTCTATCTCCAAGTGCCTTACCCAAAGGAACCTTAAACCTAGCTCCAAGTGCCCTATGCTTAGGAACCCTAACCCTAGGGCAGGAAGCCCTACCCATAGGAACCCTAATCCTAGCTCCAAGTGGCCTACCCACAGGAACCCTAACCCTAGGGCCTGGCACCCTCCCCATAGGAACTCGAACCCTAGCTCCAAGTGCCTACCCATAAGAACCCTAACACTAGGACGGGAAGCCCTACCTATAGGAACCCTAACTCCAAGTTCCCTATCCATAGGAAGCCTAACCATAGGGCTGGAAGCCCTACTCATAGGAACCCTAACCCTAGCTCAAATTCCCCTACCCTTCGGAACCCTAACCCTAGCTCCAAGTGCCCTACCCATAGGAACCCTAACGCTAGCTCCCAGAGCCCTACCATTAGGAACCCTAACCCTAGCTCCAAGTTGTCATAAACAGATAGCTAAGGGTTAATGTTTCTTTTACCTGTAAAGGGGTAACAAAGGGAACCACACACCTGACCAGAGGACCAATCAGGAAACCGGATTTTTTCAAAGCTCAGGGAGGGAATGTTTGGGTCTGTTCTTTTTTGTCTGTCTCTCGGCTATGAGAGGGTTCTTTCTATCTTCAAGCTTCTAATCTTCTGTTTCCCAGTTGTAAGTACAGGTATAAGACAATAGGCTTTTATTGTTTTTTGTATTTACATGTGTGTAGTTTGCTGGAATGTTAAATTGTATTTCTTTTTGAATAAGGCTGAGGAGAGTCCGCAGACAAGGACCCCTTGTCGCCCTATCCCCGGACGGAGACGGCAACCCAGACTCAAACACCCACAAGAGGATGGATAGACACAGAGACAGGACAGTCCTCAGTCCGGACAAATCACAGAAATAATTACCTGACCAGATTCCTGATGTCAGATCCCGGATCCCTACCAGAACAGAATGGGAGCTAACAGGTTCGATGCAATAGACTTCACTGTGGTTGTGCGCCTCCGTTCTAGTGGAGGAACCGCTCGGCCAAATGCCCAGGTGCCGGCTGCCACGGTCATTCTACAAAAACAGTCAGGAATCACACACAGCCCGAGTGAAGACAGTTGCCATCTCGGTGGAACCACCAAATTGTCAAAGTTAGACTCAGGACTCACAGTTTGTCAACACTCTCTGTTTTATTAGCACAGCACTCTGCTAATACACCCAGATAATGTGAGCACCATACAAAACACAAACTATCTTATTTATACAGATAAAAGCGGGGGAGCACTTAGCAAGATAACAAAGGAAGCAGAATCTGATAAGTTTACCTGGGCTAGCCATGCATATCTTATTTCTTACTTAACTATTACTGGATGCGCGGGAAGATGTACCAATAGAACCCTAACCCTAGCTCCAAGTTCCCTATCCTCATAGGAACCCTAACCTAGCTCCAAGTGCCCTACCCTTAGGAACACTAACCCTAGGGCGGGAAGCCCTACCTAGAGGAACCAGAACCCTAGCTCCAAGTGCCCTACCCTAAGTAACCCTAAGCTAGGGCGGGAAGCCCTACCATAGGAACCCTAATCCAGCTTCAAGTGCACTACCCTTAGGAAGACTAACCCTAGCTAGAAGCTGCCCTACCCTTAGAACCCTAACCCTAGGGCAGGGCACCCTACCCATAGGAACTCTTAACCCTAGCTCCAAGTGCCCTACCCTTAGGAACCCTAACCCTATCAGGGGAAGCCCTACTTATAGGAACCATAACCCTAGCTCCAAATGCCCTACCCATAGGAACCGTGACCACAGGGCGGGATACCATACCCATTGCAACACTAACCCTGAATCCAAGTGACCTACCCTTAGGAACCTTAACCCTAGGGCGGGAAGCCCTACCCATAGGAACCCTAACCCTAGCTCAAAGTCCTCTATCCCTTAGGAACCCTAACCCTAGGGAGAGAAAGCTAAACTTATAGGAAACCTAACACTAGTGTCAAAGTTAGACTCAGGACTCACAGTTTGTCAGACCACTCTGTTTTATTAGCAACAGCGCTCTGCTAATACACACCAGATAATGTGAGCACCATACAAGACACAAACTATCTTATTTATACAGATAAAAAGGGGGGGAGCACTTAGCAAGATAACAAAGGAAGCAGAATCTGATAAGTTTACCTGGGCTAGCCATGCATATCTTATTTCCTTACTTAACTATTACCGATCTTCTGTTAATGTTTTGCCATTAGCACCCTTGTTTATGCCTAATGTTTCTTTTTCCTGGCACCTGTATTTCACATATTTCTTATTTCTGCTTAAAGGTACATACAACTTTCTTTAATCCATTCTTATTTTTTACAATATAATTAATTCTACTTTCACAATCCCTCCTTTTGGTCAAGCTCACGCCATGACCAAAAATTACTGGGTTCCACAAATCAATTGTTCTTTATTTCTTTATCGGTGATATTTAAAATCATCATATTAGCACTCTGGTTTGGGGCAGCTATCTGTGTGACATGTCTTACACCATTTTGGATGCAACAGCGAGAAGGAACATTACAAAAATTATTAGGATTTTAAACAGCATAGTCAGGGCTCCCTGAAACAACCAGTTTTCTATGCCAGAGAAATTGAACAGGTTACTTAGCCACTTCCATAAAGAACTCGGCTCTACTTGGGGAAGATATGCGATTTGTTTTAAGAGGCTAGCACCATTTATTACCTCATTGGTATCATCAGGTATAACAGACAATATTGTTTTCCAATGAGAGCACAGGTCCCTCTTTGGCCGCCAGCACTATGTCCAATGCCTGACAGTTCTGGAGGGCCACCTGTGGATCGCCCCTGTTTCTTTGGCTAGGGCTCTTAAACTTTCTCTGGTTTTATTTGCCATTATTTTAACTATACTTTGTAACCTCAGGAGCTTTTTTTTTTTTTTTTTTGCCTGGTGTATTACTCCCCCAAGTGGGATATAGGAACTGTGTATAGCCTTTTCCCAGGTTGTCATTACTGTTCCATATTGTGTTAAACAGACAAGGTCCTCCAGTGAGGTCTGGGGAATTGAGTGGGATAACCAGACAGGAACACCAGTTTGAGAGTGGGCTGGGATGTGGCTGCAGACCCAGCATTTAGAAATAATAAGGGTCTGAGCTATCCACACTGGCTGCTGGATAAAAGAATTGTCATTGTGGACTCCCAGACCTTAAGACACCAGCAGCCGACAGGAATAGGCACACCAGAGGTGCATGTTGGAGGCAGGGCGGCCCTTCTGGTTCTGACAAACCTCAACTGAGGGAACTGCAGTCACAGTTTTATGTCCACCAGGCAGCAGAGGCTCACTACTGCTTCTTCTTGGGCCTTGCTTTATGTAGTCGTGTCTGCTTCTGGCAACCCTTACGAGAGCGTATGATTGTAAGGTATTGCAGGCTGTTCCTCTACTTCTTCTTCTGGAGTCAAAATTGAATCTGCGTGGTCCTGAGGTGATGGATTGGTTATGCATACATTTTTTATTACACACAAATAGATTGAGAATACAAACAGTAGTTTTATATCGAGCAAAAAAGCATTGCAAATCAAACCTTGCTAAGTTTTACAATTGATAACCAAGACAATTTACATTGAGACCCAGGCCTTTAATGTTTCTCTAATTTACTTAACATAGACACAATAGAGAATCTTGTCTCTTTACTAACTAAATCTTAAAACAAAGAGTTAAGAGAGGGCCCAATTTGTAATGCATATGGGAAAACAGAATCTTATAGTCCCCAGAGGGTCTTTTCTTTCTGCTATTCAAAAGGGTGGTTAGCAGGATGAAATCAAATCATACATTAATTCTTATGGGACATTATAAAATCCTGCTCCTACATATCCCCCTTTTGACACTAAGATTATTAATCGCCAGTGTCACTCTTATTTAGTCACGTAATAGAAAATACTGGGAGGTGATTGGGGCTTGTGGCTTTAGCTTTGCACACATTTGTTTTGTTTTACCACCAGCACATTTTAAACATTTTAATTAAACACATACAATTTAAAACCAAAAACAATTAGGGGTAGTAACATTAGTATGCCAGTAGTTGTGGGAGACCATCCAGAAAATATGTTATACCAATGGTAAGCTGTTATGTTTTTCTGCAGTGGCAATTTTAACATGTCCCCATTTGTGTGTATAATATGAATGGTCCAGTTTTTTTTTTTCCCAGGAACTATGTTATCTTTTTTACCTTTTAACAGATGATTGGTAACTGTTTGCCATTCAGTGCCAAGATTGATAGAGAACTCAGCTAAATCAGTGCTTACAGTAAGCTGAGACTGTTTTTTGTTGTTGTTGTGGCAAATAGTAAATGTGATTATTGGTAAACACAGTACTTACATTACATTTACATTGTCTTTTGGTGGATTGCTAACACTTTTTAAACACTTTTCCCAAGAATAACACATACACATAGCTATTATACACAGTACTTTGGATTATCTGGAAGACAAAAATAACATTTTTTCTACCCTTTTTACAATATACACTGCACATGTCCTAGGGAAAATGCACATTTTTTTATACTATAACTTTTTTAAAACATTAGCCATATCAGTTTTTACATAAGGTGTAACTGTTTGTTTTGTTCTTACAGAGTTTTCAATATGTACCCTTATAAAAGTGACAGTCTGATTACACAGAGCTATTTTAAGGCTCAGTGTTTTTAACATTGCTTCTTTTTGTTTTGTGCACCTCACCTCTGCTGTTGCTTCAGAGGGTCACTGTTAATTTTTTATTTATTTATTACAGCTCTTATCTGCTATTGTTACCAAAAAAAAAACCCCAACCAAACAAAAAAGACTTCAGAATCTTTACCTATTTTTCCTGATTTTGACTGCCTTATTGCAACCATGACTTGGTCTTTATTTAAAAACATTTTAATTTTTGTAAAGAATCAAGTTACCCCTTAAGGGTTAAATGCTAAATTCCAAAGCCAAACAACACTAATTACCTGGGTCTTGCAAAAAGGTCTGTCAGTTTTGCAACTTTGAATTAAAGAGTCAAATGAATTTTTAGTGGCATTTAAAAACAAAAACAAAACCAATTTATTTACACCTAGAAAACAGGAGTTTTACAAACCAGATGTTAAAGTTTAGATTCTTAGAATGTTACATATTTTCACAGACAAATAGATACATACACATTTTCTTTTCCTTAACATTTTTTTTTACACTGCTTTGTTTTGCATAGCTGTATATATATATGGATTATTTATACAGGCATTTTTCTGGAAAGGGCCCATTTTCCCTTCAGAATGGCTGCAAAGAAAACCAAAGAATTTTTTTTTTTTAACATGGTCCTTTTTAACATTTTCACAAAGGTTTAACTGCTTAATTCTCTTCAGCCTCTGTATAGTTAACTTTTCACTCTCTTTCTTAAATCACTTGTTTATGTCCCAAAATGACACCTTTATTACCTCAGATTTCACCATTTTAAGTATTGTTCCAGGTTCATGCCTGCACTTACTGCTTTTCTTATTCCTGACACTATTCCCTTAGGGCTTTCAACCTGTTTTTTCAGTTTCTTTATCTGTTGCTTGCCTGCTTGTCTGGGCCCGATCCTGCTTTTTCCAGTGACCCGTTTGTGAGTGCTATTGTGGTCACTTCACAATTTTGAAAAGAAATGTTCAAGGAAAGGGACCAGGAAGGGTGGGGGCTAGTTGAGAGCCCCCCCCTTGCTGAATTGTTAGTGGAACACTAAAAGAATCAGTTTTTTTGAGGCAGACAACAAAGGGGAACAGAACAAGGGGCTTTTTGTCCTTTTTACAATGAGATGGGAGTATGAAGGGGGTTGGATCTGCATCCGGGGTTTGGAGAACGGGTAAAGGGGAGCGCTCGGTCTGGTGGTGGGAGAGGAGGCTTTTAATAAAGCTTTTAACTTATTATTTGAATAATGAGAGAGGCAAGTTTTGATTTTTGTCCACTATGATTTGCCTCTTCCCACCACTGCATGAAACAGTTAACCTCTCCTTTAGCCAATTTAGTTTTAGGTTGGCCGAGTTTGTCCTTTAAGACATTCACTCAGTCTTTGTTCCAAGATTTTAACAGTGGCCACTGAGTTTGGGATCCCCCTGAGTTAGCCTAGACCATTTTTCCAGAATTTACAGGAGTCCAGACCCTTTCTAAAATACATAAAATGAAGCCGGAGTTCCTTTAGGGAACTGCCCCGGCTTAGACGTCTGGTTACCCATACAGGAGGACTTCACACACCAATTACACAAGAAGGAAATTAGGGTTCGTCAGAGCGATGCCCAGTGCAACACAAAAGGAGCCCACAGGCTACTGCCTCAATCGCCCTTGCTTTCACACCAAGGGTTTACGCCCAAAAGTGGTGCGGCTGCGATTGTGCAGATTCTCACTCACTCAGACCGCTAGGGGACAGGAACCCCTTGGTCGCCCTATCCCCGGATGGAGAAGACGGCACCCAGACTCAAACACTCCACAAGAGGATACGGATAGACACAGAGACAGGACAGTCCTCAGTCCGGACAAAACACAGAAATAATTACCTGACCAGATTCCTGATGTCAGATCCCGGGATCCCTACCAGAACAGAGTGGGAACCAACAGGTTCGATGGCGTAGACTTCACTGTGGTTGTGCGCCTTTCCGTTCTAGTGGAGGACCGCTTCGGGCCAAATGCCCAGGTGCCGGCTGCCACGGTCATTCTACTAAAAAAATGGTCAGGAATCACACAGCCCCAGTGAAGACATGGTTGCCATCTCGTGGAACCTCCAAATTGTCAAAGTTAGACTCAGGACTCACAGTTTGTCAGACCACTCTGTTTTTATAGCACACAGCGCTCTGCTAATGACACCAGATAATGTGAGCACCATACAAGACACAAACTATCTTATTTATACAGATACAAAAGCGGGGGAGCAGTACTAGCAAGATAACAAAGGAAGCAGAATCTGATAAGTTTACCTGGGCTAGCCATGCACGTATCTTATTTCTTAACTTAACTATTACTGATCTTCTGTTATAGTGTATTTGCCATTAGCACCCTTGTTCTTCTGTTAATGTTTTGCCATTAGCACCCTTGTTTATGCCTAATGTTTCTTTTCCTGGCACCTGTATTTCAACATTTCTTATTTCTGCTTAAAGGTACATACAACATTTCTTTAATCCATTCTTATTTTTACAGTATAATTAATTCTACTTTCACAGCTAGCTCCAAGTGCCCTATCCTTAGGAATCTTAACCTTAGGGTGGGAAGCCCTACCTATAGGAACCCTAACCCTAGCTCAAAGTGCCCTACCCTTACAAACCCTAACCCTAGTGAGTGAAGCCGTACCCAGAGGAACTCAAACCCTAGCTCTAAGTTTCCTACCCACAGGTACCCTAAGTTTAGCTCCATGTGCCCTACGTTTAGGAACCCTAACCTAGGGACACATAGGAGCACTAACCCTAGCTCAAAATGCCCTACCATAGGAACCCTAAACCTAGGACGAGGTGCCCTACCCATTGGAAACCTAACCCTAGCTCCAAGTGACCTAACCTTAGGAACACTAAAACTAGGGTGGTAGGCCCTACCCATAGGAATGCTAACCCTATCTCCAAGTGCCCTACCCATAGGAACCCTAAACCTAGGACGAGGTGCCCTACCCATTGGAAACCTAACCCTAGCTCCAAGTGACCTAACCTTAGGAACGCTAAAACTAGAGTGGTGTGCCCTACCCATAGGAACCCTAACCCTATCTCCAAGTGCCCTTCCCTTAGGAATCCTAACCTTATATTCAAGTGCCCTACTCTAAGGAACCTTAACCCTAGGTTAGGAAGCCCTACGCATAGGAACACTAATCCTAGCTCCAAGTGCCCTACCCTTCGGAACCCTAACCCGAGGGTGGGAAGCCCTACCAATAGGAAGCATAACGCCATATCCAAATTCCCTATCCTTAGGAATGATCACCTTATCTCCAAGTGCCCTACCCTTTGGAACCATAACCCTAGAGCGAGAATCTATACCTATAGGAACCCTAACCCTATCTCAAGTGTCATACCCATAGGAACCCAACGGCATGGCCGGCCGCCCTACCCATAAAAACCATAACCTTAGCTACAAGTGCCCTACACTTAGGGACCCTAAGCCTAGCTCCTTTTACCCTACCCTTAGGAACCATAACCCTGGTGCAGGAAGCCCTACCTATAGGAACCCTAACTCCATTCCAAAGTGCCCTAAACCTAGGGATGGGCACCCTTCCCTTTGGAAACCTAAACCTACCTCCAAGTGGCCTACCCATAGGATCCCTGAGCCTGTCACCAAGTGCCCAACCCTTAGGAAGCCTAACCCTAAAGTGAGAAGCTCTACCCATAAGAATCTTAACCCTCCCTCCAAGTGCCCTAACCACAGGAACCCTAACCCTAGCTCCAAGTGCCCTTCCCTTAGGAACCCTAACCTTATCTTCAAGTGCCCTACCCTTAGAAACCCTAACCCTAGGGCAGGAAGCCCTACCCATAGACACCCTAACACCATATCCAAGTGCCCTATCCTTAGGAACGGTAATCTTAGCTCCAAGTGCCCTACTCTTTGGAACCATAACCCTAGAGCGGGAAGCTATACATATAGGAACCCTAACCCTATCTCCAGCTGTCGTACCCATAGAAACCCAACCGCATGGCCGGGTGCCCTACCCATAGACCCCTAACCCTAGCTCCAAGGGCCCTGCCCATAGGACCCCTAACACTAGCTCTAGGGGCCCTGCCCATAGGAACCCTAACCTTAGCTCCAGGTGCCCCACCCATAGAACCCCTATCCCTAGCTCCAGGGGCCCTACCCATAGGACTCCTATCCCTAGCTCCAGGGGCTCTACCCATAGGATCCCTATCCCTAGCTCCAGGCACTCAACCCATAGGACCCCTAACCGTAGCTCCAGGGGGCCCTGCCCATAGGACCCCCAAACCCCCTTACCTTCAGGGGGCCCTACCCATAGGTCCCCTAAAACCCTTAGCTCCAAAAGGGCCCTGCCCATAGAACCCCTAAACTAAGCTCCAGGGCCCGGCCGTAGGAAACCCCTAACCCTAGCTGCAAGGGCCCTACCCATAGGACCCATAACGCTAGCTCCAGGGGCCCTGCCCCTAGGACCCCTAACCCTAGCTCCAGGGGCCCTGACCATAGGACCCCTAACCCTAGCAATGGGGGCCCTGCCCATAAGAACCATAACCCTAGCTCCAGGCGCCCTGCCTATTGGACCCCTGACCCTAGCTCCAGGCGCCCTGCCTATAGGACCGCTAACCATAGCTCCAGGTGCCCTGTCCATAAGGCCCCTAACCCTAGCATCAGGGGCCCTGCCCAATGGAACCCTAACCTTAGCTCCAAGGGCCCTGACCAGAGGAACCATATCCCTAGCTCCAGGGGTCCTACACATAGAACCCCTAACCTTAGCTCAAGGGGCCCTGGCCATGGGACCCCTAACTTTAGCTGCAGAGGCCCTGCCCATGGAACCCCTAACTTTAGCTGGAGGGGCCCTGCCGATGGGACCCCTAACCCTAGCTCCAGGAGCCCTGCCCGTAGGACCCCTGACCCTAAGTCCAGTGGCCCTGCCCATAGGACCCCTATCCCTAGCTCCAGGGGCCTGCCGGTAGAACCTCTAACCCTAGCACCAGGAGCGCTGCCCGTGGGACCCTACCCCTAGTTCCAGGGCCTCTGCCAATAGGACTCCTAACCCTAGCTCCAGGGGCCCTGCCCATAGGACCCCTAACCCTAGCTCCAGGGGCCCTGCCCATAGGACTCCTAACCCTAGCTCCAGGTGCTCTGCCCATAGAACCCCTATCCCTAGCTCTATGGGCCCTACCCAAAGGTCCCCTATCCCTAGCTCCAGGGGCCCTGAAAGTAGGACCCCTATCCCTAGCTCCAGCAGCCCTGCTGGTAGGACCTCTAACTCTAGTTCCAGGGGTGCTGCCTGTGGGACCCCTCACTCTAGCTCCAGGGGCCCTGCCCATAGGACCTCTAACCATAGCTCCAGGGGCCCCGCCCATAGGACTCCTATCCCTAGCTCCGGGAGCCCTACCCATAGGACTCCTATCCCTAGCTCCATGGGCCCTTCCCAAAGGACTCCTAACCCTAGCTCCAAGGACCCTGCCCATAAGACCCCTAACCCTAGCAATCAAGGCCCAGTTTGGAGACAGCCAATCAGGGCCAGGCTCACCCATATATAAAGGCTGCCCAGAGCAGCGGCAGCCAGTCTCTCCCAGGCCTTTGATGGGAGAAGGTCAGTTTTCAAGGGAGGAGAGTAGCACCGTGGACAGCGCAGTGCTGGCCAGGCTCAGGGAGGCTAGGGAGCTTGAGCCTGTAACCTGCCAGGCTGCTGGCCCAGAAAGGAAGGGCCTAGTGGGTGCAAGTGGCTGTAGGGGAGGTGGCCCAAGAAAGCAGACAGATGAAGGGAGAGAAGGAGGACAGCGAGGCTGCTGCCAGAGGGTCCCTGGGCCGGGACCCCGGCTTCACTCCTTGCAGTACACCCAGCCATTGGCCGTAGGGAGTGGCCATTAGACTATGCCAGATCCCTGACAAGAGGAATTAGACTCAGAGGGTGGTTGGACATGGTGGTTGGACATGGTGGCTGGAGTGTAGAACTGCTGATCACTGATGCCCAGAAGGGGGTCCAGATGGACTAAGGGACACTACCAGAGGGCAGTGACCTTGAAAAGGATGCTGCCGAGGAGGGAGCAACGCGGGTCCAGAGACAGCAAGGGAGGGCAGAATGACAGATGGGACACCACCAGGAAGAGGCGCTCCACTGTACAGAGCTAATTCTCAGAGTCACCAGCAGGGGGTGACAGCTGATGAATCTCAACCTGTTACAGTAGGGCTCTGGGAGCTAGGGTAGTGCTGCTATGGGTAGGGCTCTGGGAGCTAGGGTTAGGGTTCCCATAGGCAGGGCTCTTGGAGCTAGGTTTAGGATTCCTATGGGTAGGTGTCTTGGAGCTAGGGTTAGGGTTCTTATGGGTAAGGCACTTGGAGATATGGTCAGGGTGGTTATGGGTAGAGCTCTGGGAGCTAGGGTTAGGGTTCCTATGGCTAGGGCACCTGGAACGAAGGTTAGGGTTCCTGTGGGTAGGGCACTTGTAGCTTGGATTAGGGTTCCTATGGGTAGGGCCCCTGGAGCGAGGGGTTAGGGGCTCCTTGGGGCCGGGAATCCTGGAGCTCGGGTTTGGGGCCACATGGGCCGGGCTCCTGGAGCTAGGGTTAGAGGCCCCAAGGGCCGGGCTCCTGGAGATAGGATTAGGGGTCCCTAGTGTGGGGCTCCTGGAGCTAGGGTTAAGAGTCCCTAGGGAGGGGTCCCGGGAGATATGGTTAGGGGGCCCAACGGGCCGGGCCCCTGGATCCAGGGTTAGGGGTCCCTGGGGCAGGACCCCGAGAGGTAGGGTTAGGGATCCCTAGGGAGGGGTCCCGGGAGGTACTGTTAGGGGCCTCACGGGATGGACCTCTGGAGATAGGGTTAGGAATCCAACAGTCTAGGGTTAGGGGCCCCAATACAGGGCCCCTCAAGTTAGGGTTAGGGACCTACGGGTCGGGCCCCTGGAGCTAGTTTTAGGTGCCTCACAGCCTGGTCCCCTGGAGCTACGGTTAGGGGCCCCACAGCCTGGTCCCCTGGAGCTAGGGTTAGGGGTCCTGAGAGAGAGGCCCCGTGCAGTAGAGTTAGAGGCCCCAAGGGTCAGGACCCTGGAGCTAGAGTTAGGGGTCCCTAGGGCGGGACCCCTGGAGCTACGGTTAGGGGTCCCTGGGGGGGGGGACCCGAGAGGGGTCCCAGGACGTACGGTTAGAGGTCACTAGTTTGGGGCCCCTGGAGCTAGGGTTTGGGGCCCCTGGGGCGGGGCCCCTGGAGATAGGGTTTGGGGTCTCTCGGGCCGTGCCCCTTGAGCTAGGGTTAGGGGCCCCACGGGCAGGGCCCCTGGAGTTAGGTTTAGGGGTAGGTCTGTCCAGGCCCCTGGAGCTAGGGTGAGGGGCCCCACGGGCCAGGAATCCTGGAGCTAGGGTTAGGCATTCCTTGAGCTGGGACGGTGCAGCTAGGGTTAGGGGCCCCACGGGCCGGGCACTTGTAACTAGGGTTAGAAGCCCGAATACAGGTCCCCTGGAGCTAGGGTTAGGGGCCTCATGGACCAGGCCCCTGGAGCTAGGGTTAGGGGCCCCAATACAGAGCCCCTGGAGCTAGGGTTTGGGTCTCCAAGGGCTGGGCCCCTGGAGCTAGGGTTAGGGGCCCCACTGGTCGGGCCCCTGGAGCTAGGGTTCGAGACCCCACTGGTCGGGCCCCTGGAGCTAGGGTTAGGGGTCCCTAGGGCGGGACCCCGAGAGGTAGGGTTAGGGGTCCCTAGGGAGGGGTCCCAGGAGGTACTGTTAGAGGTCTCTAGGGCGGGCCCCTGGAGCAAGGGTTCGGGGCCCCAATACAGGGCCCCTGGAGCAAGGGTTAGGAGGCTCTCGGTCCAGGCCCCTGTACCTAGGTGTGACGATGCGGTTCTGGCAGGATCCAACTGAGAATGCCAAATCAGGACCAATTGCTGAAACAAGGCAGTCACAGCCCAAGGCTGGGGTTTTTCCAGCTCTAAGGTAAACCAAGCCAGCCAGACAAAGAGGACCCTGGTTTCACCCCACTGGCTAACCACAAGTCACACAAGCAATTTCCTTAGACACTCCAGTCTCCCAGTACACCACCAGTCCCACACGTCCTGGTGATGAATGGTTATGAAAACCAACACCCCAGTAAAAGAAAAAGGTTCTCTCATCCCAAAGGACCAAGCCCCAGACCCAGGTCAATATACACATCAAGATCTTACACCACAAATCACGCTGTTGCCAGTCCTTTAGAATCTAAAATCTAAATGTTTATCAAATAAAAGGAAAAAATAGAGATGAAGCTAGAATTTGTTACATGGAATCAATTCCATACAGTGATGGCAAGTCCTTAGTTCAGGCTGTAGCAGTGATGAAGTAAACTGCCGGTTTAAATCAAGTCTTTGGAGAACATCCCCTGCTGGGATGGGGTCATCATCCTTTGTATAGAGCTTCAGCTTGTAGCAAAGTCCTCCAGAGGTAAGAAGCAGGATTGAAGACAAGATGGAGATGAGGCTCCGCCTATATAGGTTTTCCAGGTGTAAGAACACTCCTTGTTCCTACTGTGGAAAGTTACAGCAAAATGGAGTCTGCAGTCACATGGGCCAGTTTCTGCATACCTTGCTGAGTCACAAGGCATATCCGCCTCCTCTTAATGGTCAATTGTGTAGGTGAGGTCCTTAATGGGCCATCAAGCAGGCTAACTGAGCTGACACCAACTTGTCTGGGGTGTTTCCCAGAACGCAGCACCAATTTTGAAATACAGACAGCATACAGCCAATATCATAACTTCAACTACAAAAATATAGACTACAGACAGCATAAACCATAACCAGTAACCGTAACCTGGTCTTAGACACCTTATATGGACCCCTTTACATAAGATTTGGTGCCAATACAGAACTTGTGTTGCAACCCATGTTCTATATGGTTCCAGTTTATATCAATAACGTCACACTAGGGTTAAGGGGTCTCTCGATCTGGGCCCCTGTACTTAGGGTTAGGGGCCCCACGGGACGGGTCCCTGGAGCTAGCGTTAGGGGCCTTACGCACCTAGCCCCTGGACCTAGAGTTAGGGGCCCCATGGGCTGGGCCCCTGAAGCTAGGGCTAGGGACCCAACGGGCTGGGCCCCTGGAGCTAGGGTTAAATGTCCTACGGGCCGGGCTCCTGGACCTAGGGTTAGGGGCCTTACTGGCGGGGCCCCTGGAGCTAGGGTTTGAGGCCCCATAGACAGAGCCCCTGGAGTGAAGGTTATTGGTCCCACGGGCCGGGCTCTTGGAACCAAGGTTAGGGGCCGCACGGGCAGGGCCCCTGGAGTTAGGGTTTGGGTTCCCTCGGGCAGGAAAACCAGGAGCTAGGGTTAGGGGTCACACAAGCCGGGTGCCTGGAGCTAGAGTTAGGGGTCCCAAGGGCTGGGAGCCTAGAGCTAGAGTTAGGGGTCTCTAGGGCGGGGCCCCAAGAGGTAGTATTAGGGTTTCTTATGGCAGGGCCCCGGGAGGTAGGTTTAGGGGTCCCACTGGTGGGGCCCCTGGAGCTATGATTAAGGGCCCTAAGGCACGGGACGCTGGATCTAGGGTTAGGGGCCCCATGGTTAGGTCCCCTGGAGCTAAGGGTTAGGGGCCCCATGGGTTAGGTCCCCTGGGGCTAGGGTTAGGAGCCCCACGGGTTAGGTCCCCTGGAGCTAGGGTTAGGGGTCCCACGGGTCAGGTCCCTGGAGCTAGGGTTAGAGGACCCAAGGGTCAGACCCCTGGAGCTACGGTTAGGGGCCCCAGGGTGAGGGCCCAAGGAGCTACGTTTAGGGGCCCCAGAGTTAGGGCCCTTGGAGCTAAGATTTGGACCCTAGAGCTAGGGTTTGAAGCTCCACAGGTCAGGCCCCTGCAACTAGGGTTAGGGGCCCCAGGGTTAGGGCCTCAGGAGCTAGGCTTAGGGGTCCCACGGCTTGGTCCCATGGAGCCAGGGTTAGGGGCCCCACGGGTCGGGCCCCTGGAGCTAGGGTCAGGGGCTCTTTAGGTCCGTTTCCTGGAGCTAGGGTTAGGGGCCCCACGGGTCAGGCCCCTGGAGCTAGGGTCAGGGGCTCTTTAGGTTCGTCTCCTGGAGCTAGGGTTAGGGGCCCCACGGGTTAGGGCCTCTGGAGCTAGGGTTAGGGGCCCCATGGGTTAGGACCCCTGGAGCTAGGGTTAGAGGCCCCATGGTTAGGGCCCCTGGAGCTACGGTTAGGGGCCCTACGGTCAGACCCCTGGAACTAGGGTTAGAGGCCCCAGGGTTAGGGCCCCTGAACCTCGGGTTAGGGGCACCAGGGTTCGGGACCCTGGAGCTAAGGTTTGGAGCCCCATGGGTCGAGCCCCTGCAGCTAAGGGTTAGGGGCCCCAGGGTTAGGGCCCCTGGAGCAAAGGTTAGGGGTCCCACGGGTTGGGCCCCTGGAGCTGAGGTTTGGGGCCCCAGGGTTCGGGCCCCTGGAGGTAGGATTAGGAACTCCAGGGTTTGGGCCCCTGGAGCTAGGTTTAGGGGCCCCAGGGTTAGGGCCCCTAGAGCTAGGGATCGGGGTCCCACGGGTTGGTCCCCTGGAGCTTGGGTTAGAGGCCCCAGGGTTAGGGCCCCTGAAGCTAGGGTTAGGGGCCCCAGGGTTAGGGCCCCTGGAGCTTAGTTTTGGGGCCACAGGGTTAGGGTCCCTGGAGCTAAGGTTTGGGGCCAAAGGGTTAGGGTCCCTGGAGCTAAGGTTTGGGGCCACAGGGTTAGGGCCCCTGGAGCTAATGTTAGGGGCCCAACAAGTCGGGCCCCTGGAGCTAGGGTTAGGGGACCCAGGGTCAGGACCCTTAGAGCTAGGGTAAGGGGCCCCACAGGTCGGGCCCTTGGAGCTAGGATAAGGGGCCACACGGGTCGGGCCCTCAGAGCTAGGGTTAGGGGCCCCAGGGTTACAGCCCCTGGAGCTAGGGTTAGGGGCCCCATGGGTCAGGACCATCGATCTATGGTTAGGGGCCCCAAGGGTAGAGCCCCTGGAGCTAAGGTTAGGGGCTTCACGGGTCAAGCCCTTGAATTTAGGGTTAGGGGCCCCAGGGTTAGGGCCCCTGGAGCTAGGGTTAGGGGCCCCGGGCTTAGGGCCCCTGGAGCTAGTGTATGGGCCCCACGGGTTGGGCCCATGGAGGTAAGGGTTGGGGCCCCACAGGTCTGGCCCCATGGAGCTAGGGTTAGAGGCCCCAGGGTTAGGGCTCCTGAAGCTAGGGTTAGGGGCCCCAGAGTTAGGGCCCTTGGAGCTTAGGTTTGGGTCCACAGGGTTAGGGCCCCTGGAGCTAAGGTTTGGGGTGACAGGGTTAGGGCCCCGGGAGCTAGGGTTAGGGGCCCCACGGGTCAGCCTCTGAAGCTAAGGTTTGGGGTCTCAAGGTTAGGACCCCTGGAGGTAGGATTAGCGGTCCCAGGGTTAGGATCCGTGGAGATAGGGTTAGGGGCTGCAGGTTTAGGGCACCTGGAGCTAGGGTTAGGGGCCCCACGGGTCAGGCCCCTGGAGGTCGGGTTAGAGCCCTAGGTTTAGGGCCCCAGGAGCTAAGGTTTGGGACCTCACAGGTCGGGCCCTGGGAGCTAGGGTTAGGGGTCCCAGGGTTAGGGCCCCTGGAGCGGGGGTTAGGGGCCCCAGGGTTAGGGCCCCTGGAGCTAGGGTTATGGATGCCAGGGTTAGGGACCGGAAAGCTTGGGTTATGGGCCGCACGGCTTGGGCCCCTGGAGCTAGCGTTAGGGGCCTCAATGTTAGGGCACTGGGAGTTAAGGTTAGGGGCCCCAGGGTTAGGGCCCTTGGAGCTAGGGATAGGGGCCCCATGGACCGGGCCCCTTTATCTAGTGTTAGGGGCACCACGGGTCAGGCCCCTGGAGCTAAGGTTTGGGGTCCCAGGGTTAGGGCCTCTGGAGCTAGGATTAGGGCCCCCAGGATTAGGGCTCCTGGAGTTAGGGATATAGGCCCCAGGGTTAGGGCCCCTGGAGCTAGGGTTAGGGGCCCCAGGATTAGGACCCCTGGAGCTAGGGCTAGGGCCCCAGGGTTATGGCCCCTGGAGGTAGGGTTAGGGCCCACAAAGTTAGGGCCCCTGGAGCTAGGGTTAGGGTCCCCACGTGTCAGGCTCCTGGAGCTAAAGTTTTGGGTCCCAGGGTTTGGGCCTCTGGAGCTAGGATTAGGGGCCCAAGGGTTAGGGCACCTGGAGCAAGGGTTAGTGGCACCATGGTTTGGGCCCCTGGAGCTAAGTTTTGGGGCTCCAGGGGTCAGACCCCTGGAGCTAAGGTTTGGGACCCCACTGGTCGGTCCCCTGGAGCTAGGGTTCAGGGCCCCAGGGTGAGGGCCCCTTGAAATAAGGTTAGGGGAAACAGTGTAAGGCCCCTGGAGCTAAGGTTAGGGGCCACAGAGTTAGGCCCCCTGGAGCTAGGGATAGGGGCAGAAGGGTTAGGGCTCCTCGAGCTAGAGTTAGGGCCCCAGGGTTAGGGGCCCTGGAGATAGGGTTAGGGCCCCAGGGTTAGGGCCTCTGGAGCAAGAGTTTGGGGCCCCACGTGTCAGGCCCTTGGAGCTAGGGTTAGGGGCTCCACGGATCGGGCCCTTGGAGCTAGGGTTAGGGGCCCCAGGATTAGGGTCCCTGGAGCTAGGGTTACGATCCCCAGGGTTAGGGCCCCTGGAGCTAAGGTTTGCGGCCCCAGGGTTAGGGCCCCTGGAGCTAAGGTTTGTGGCCCCATGGGTCGGGCCCCTGCTGATTGGGTTAGGGGCCCCAGAGTTAGGGCTCCTGGAGCTAAGGTTAGGGGCCACAGGGTTAGGGCCTCTGGAGCTGGGGTATGGGGCCCCATGGATCCGGCCCCTGGAGCTAAGGTTTAGGGCCCCAGGATTAGGGCCCCTGGAGCTAGAGTTAGGGGCCCCATGGGTCGTGCCCATGGAGCTAGGGTTAGAGGCTCCAGGGTTAGAGCCCTTCAAGCTTGGATTAGGGGCCCCAGGGTTAGGGCCCCTGGAGCTAGGGAAAGGGGCCCCACGGACCGGGCCCCTTAAGATAGTGTTAGGGGCCCCATGGGTCGGGCCCCTGGAGCTAAGGTTTGGGGTCCCAGGGTTATGGCCTCTGGAGCTAGGATTAGGGGCCCCAGGGTTAGGGCCCCTGGTGCTAGAGTGAGGGCCCCAAGATTAGGGCCCCTGGAGATAAGGTTTGGGGCCTCACGGGTCAGGCCCCTGGAGCTAGGGTTAGGGTCCCCAGGGTTAAGACCCCTGGAGCTAGAATTAGGGACCTCAGGGTTATGACCCCTGGAGCTACGATTAGGGCCCACAGCGTTAGGGCCCCTGGAGCTAGGGTTAGGGGCCCCAGGGTTAGGGCCCCTGGAGTTAGGGATAGGGGCCCCAGGGTTAGGGCCCCTGGAGCTAGGGTTAGGGGCCCCACGGGTAGGGCCCCTGGAGCTGGGGGTAGGGGCCCCAGGGTTAGCGCCCATGGAGCTAGGGTTAGGGGCCCCAGGGTTAGGGTCCCTAGAGCTAGGGTTAGGGGCCCTAGGGTTAAGGCTTCTGGAGCTAGGGTTAGGCGCCCCCTCGGGTTGGATCTCTGTAGCTAAGTTTAGGGGCCCCATGGGTTGGGCTCCTGGAGCTAGGGTTAGGGGCCCCAGGGTTAGGGTCCCCGGAGCTAGGGTTAGGGGCCTTAGGATTAGGGCCCCTGGAACTAGGGTTAGGGGCCGCACGGGTCGGGCCCCTGGAGATAGGGTTAGGGGCCCGAGAGTTAGTGCCCCTGGAGCTAGGGTTGTGGACCCCAGTGTTAGGGCCCCTGGAGCTAGAGTGAGGGCCCCAAGGTTAGGGCCCCTGGAGATAAGGTTAGGGCTCCAGGGTTAGGGCTCCTGAAGCTAGGGTTAGGGGCCCCAGGGTTAGGGCCCCAGGGGCTAGGGTTAGGGGTCCCATGTGTCGAGCCCCTGGAGCTAAGGTTTGGAGCCCCAAGGTTAGGGCCCCTGGAGCTAAGGTTTGGGGCTCCATAGGTTGGGATCCTGGAGCTAAGGTTTGGTGCCACAGGGTTACGGGCCCTGGAGCAAATGTTTGGGGCCACAGGGTTAGAGCCCCTAGAGCTAAGGTTGGGGGCCACAGGGTTAGAGACCCTGAGCTAGGGTTAGGGCCCCAGGGTAGGGCCCCTGGAGCTAAGTTTAGGGGCCCCGGGGTTAGGACCCTTGGACCTAGGAGTAGGAGCCCCACGGGTCGGGCCCCTGGAGTAAAGGTTAGGGGCTCCACATTTTGGCCCCCTGGAGCTAAGGTTTGGTGCCCCATAGGTTGGGCTCCTGGAGCTAAGGTTTGGGGTCACAGAGTTAAGGCCCCTAGAGCTAAGGTTTGGGGCCACAGGGTTAGGGCCCCTTGAGCTAAGGTTGGAGCCCACACGGTTAGGGCCCCTGGAGCTAGTGTTAGGGGCCCCACCGGTCAGCCCCTGGATCTACGGTTAGGGGCCCCACGGGTCGGGCCCTTGAAGCTAGGGTTAGGGGCCCCAGGGTTAGGGTCCCTGGAGCTTGGGTTAGGGGCTCCAGGGTTAGGGTCCCTGGAACTAAGGTTTGGGGCCCCACGAGTCAGGACCCTGGAGACAGAGTTAGGAGCCCCAGGGTTAGGGCCCTTGGAGCTAGGGTTAGTGTCCCAGGGTTAGGGCCCCTGGAGCTATGGTTAGAGACCCCATGAATCAGGCCCCTTTAGCTAAGGTTAGGGGCCTCACGGGTCAGTCCCCTGGATCTAGGGTTAGGGGCCCCAGGGTTAGGGCTCCTGGAGTTAGGGTTGGGGGCCCCAGGATTAGGGCCCCTGGAGCTAGGGTTAAGGCCCCAGGGTTAGGGCCCGGGAAGCTAGGGATAGGGGCCCCACCGGTCGGGCCCCTGGAGCTACGGTTAGGGGCCCCAGGGTTAGGGCCCCTGTTGCTAAGGTTAGGGGCCCCAGGGTTAGGGCCACTGGAGCTAGGGTTAGGGGTCCACGGGTCGGAACCCTGGAGCTAGGGTTAGGGGCCCTACGGGTTGAGCCCCTGGAACTAGGTTTAGGGGTCCCATGGTTAGGGTCCCTGGAGATAGGGTTAGTGCCCCAGAGGTAAGGCCCCTGGAGCTAGGGTTTTGGGCCCCACAGGTCGGGCCACTAGAGGTAAGGTTTGGGGCCCCACGGGTCAGACTCATGGAACTAGGGTTAGGGGCCCAACGGGTCGGGCACCTGGAGCTAGGGTTTCTTGCCCCACGGGTAGGGCCCTTGCAGCTAGTGTTAGGGGCCCCAGGGTAAAGGCCACTGGAGCTGCGGTTAGGGGCCCCATGGGTTGGGCCCCTGGAGCTAGGGTTAGGGCCCCCAGGATTAGGGCCCCTGGAGCTAGGGTTAGGGGCCCCAGAATTAGGGCCCATGGAGGTAGGGTTAGGGGACCCACGGGTCGGGCCTATGGAGCTAGTGTTAGGGGCCCCAAGGGTCGAGCCCCTGGAGCTAAGGTTTGAGGCCTTACGGGACGGGCCCCTGGAGCGAGGGTTAGTGGCCTTAGGGTTATTGCCCCTGGAGCTAGCCTTAGAGGCCCAATGATTAGGGCCCCTGGAGCAAAGGTTAGGGGTCCCATGGGTCGGACTCCTGGAGCTAGGGTTAGGGGAACCACGGGTCGGTCCTCTGGATATAGGTTTAGGGGCCACAGGGTTAGGGCACCTGGATCTAGGGTTAGGGGCTACAAGATTAGGGCCCCTGGAGCTAGGGTTAGGGTCCACACGGGTAAGGCCCCTGGAGCTGAGTTAGGGGCCCAGTGTTAGGGACCCTGGAGCTAGGGTTAGGGGCCCCAGGGGTCGGGCCCCCAGAGTTAGGGTTAGGGGCCCAGGGTTAGGGCCCCTGAAGCTAGGGTTAGGGGCACGAAGGGTCGGACCCATGGAGGTAGTGTTAGGGGCTCCACGGGTTAGGGCCCCTGAATCTAGGGTTAGTGTCCCAGGGTTAGGGTCCCTGGAGCTAGGGTTTGGGGCCCTACGGGTCGGGCCCCTGGAGCTAGGGTTAGGGGCTCCAAGGGTCAGACCCATGGAGCTAGGGTTAGGGGCCCCACCGGGCGGACCCCTGGAGGTAGGGTTAGGGCCCCAGCGTTAGGGCCCCTGGAGCTAGGGTTAGGGGGCTCAGGGTTAGGACCCCTGGAGCTAGGGTTAGGGACCCCACGAGTCGGGCCTTGGAGCTAGGGTTAGGAGCCTCAGGGTTAGGGGCCCTGGAGCTAGGGTTAGTACCCCAGGATTAGGACCGCTGGAGCTAGGGTTTGAGGCCCCACGGTTCGGGCCCATGGAGCTAGGGTTAGGGGCCACATGGGTCGGGCCCCTGGAGCTAGAATTAGTGGACCCAGGGTTAGAGCCCCTGGAGCTAGGGTTAGGGGCCCCACAGTTTGGGCCCATAGAGCTAGGGTTAGGGGCCCCATGGGTCGGACTCCTGGAGCTAAGGTTTCGGGCCCCATGGGATGGGCGCCTGGAGCTAGGGTTAGGGACCCAAGGGTTAGGGGCCTTGGAGCTAGGGTTAGGGACCCCAGAGATAGGGTTAGGGACCCCATGGGTTGGGCCCCTGCATATGGGGGTTAGGGGCCCCCCGGGTTGGGTCCCTGGATATGGGGGTAAGGGGTCCAACCGGGTTAGGCCCCTGGATATGGGGGTTAGGGGCCCAAGGGGTTAGGGGCCCCTGGACATTGGGGTTTGGGGCCCAAGGGGTTAAGGGTCCAAAGAGATAGGGTTAGGGGCCCCACGGGTTGGGTCCCTGAATATGGGTGTTAGGGGCCCCAGGGATTAGGGGCCCCATAGGAAGGGTTTGGGGCCCCATGGGTTGGGCCCCTGGATATGGGCGTTGGGGGCCCCAGAGTTAGGGATTCCAGAGTTAGGGTTTGGGGTCCCACGGCTTGGGCCCCTGGATATGGGTGTTGGGGGCCCCAGAGTTAGGGAGTCCAGAGTTAGGGTTAGGGGTTATAGGGGTTATGGGACCCTGGACATTGGGGTTTGGGGCCCAAGGTGTTAGGGGCCCAAAGAGATAGGGTTAGGGGCCCCATGGGTTGGGCCTCTGGATATGGACGTTAGGGGCCCCAGGAATTAGGAGCTCCTTGATATGGGGGTTTGGGGACCCAGGAATTAGGGGCCCCAGAGTTAGGGTTGGGGCCCCACGGGTTGGGCCCCTAGATATGGGGGTTAGGGCCCCAGGGGCTAGGGCCCCTGGATATGGGGGTTTGGGGCTCCAGGGATTAGGGACCCAGAGTTACGGTTAGGGGCCGCACGGGTTGGGCCAGTGGATATGGGGGTTAGGGGCCTCAGGAGTTATGGGCCCCTAGATATGGGGGTTTGGGGCCCAAGGAGTTAAGAGCCTCTGGATATGGGGTTTTGCGGCTCCAGGGGTAAGGGACCCAGAGTTACGGTTAGGGGCCCCACGGGTTGGGCCCCTGGATATGAGGGTTAGGGGCCCTATGGGTTGGGCCCCTGGACATGGGGGTTAGGGGCCCCTGAATATGGGGGTTAGGGGCCCCATGGGTTGGGACCCTGGGTATGGGGGCTAGGGGCCCCACGGGTTGGGCCCCTGGGTATGGGGATAAGGGACCCCCGGGTTAGGGACCCCAGAGTTAGGGATAGGGGCCCCAGGGTTTTGGATCCCAGACTTAGGGTTAGGGGCCCCACATGTTGGGCTCTTGGATATGGAGGTTAGGGGCCCCACGAGTTGTGCCCCTGGATATTGGGGTTAGGTGCCCCAGAGATTAGGGGCCCCTGGATATGGGGGGGTGGGGCCGCAGGGGTGAGGGGCCCCTGGATATGAGGTTTGGGGCCTGTGACGTTATTGATATAAACTGGGACCATATAGAACATGGGTTGCAACCAAGGTCCTGTAGTGGCACCAAATTCTATGTAAAGGGGATCATATAAGGCGTGTAAGACCAGGCTACGGGTTACTGGTTATGGTTATGCTGTCTGTATGTCTATCATTTTTGTAGTTGAAGTTATGAATATTGGCTGTGTACTGTCTGTATTTCAAACTTGTGCTGTGTTACTGGGAAAGATCCCAGACAAGTTCATGTCAGCTCAGCTTAGCCTGCTTGATGGCCCATTAAGGACCATTAGCTACACAATTGACCATTGAGAGAAGGCAATTACACCCTGTGACTCAGCATGGTGTGCAGAAACTGGCCCATGTGACTGCAGACTCCATTTTGCTGTAATTTTCCACAGTAAAAACAAAGAAGTGTTCTTACACCTGGAAGAGCCTGTATAAGGCCGATGCCTCATCTCCATCTTGTCTTCAATCCTGCTTCTTACCTCTGGAGGGACTTTGCTACAAGTTGAAGCTCTGCACAAGGGACTGATGACCCATCCCAGCGGGGGATGTTCTCCAGAGACTTGATTTGAACCTGCAATTTACTCCATCACTGCTACAAGCCTGAACTAAGAACTTTGCCATCACTGTATGGAATTGATTCCATATAACCAATCTAGCTCTCATCTCTACCTTTTTCCTTTTATGAATAAACCTTTAGATTTTAGATTCTAAAGGATTGGCAACAGCGTGATTTGTGGGTAAGATCTGATGTGTATTTCCAGACCATCCTCCAGATGACCAAGAGGGCGCGGAAGCAGTGCGTAATAGCGTGGCTCGACCTGTCCAATGCCTTTGGGTCCAT
>NC_133773.1:11365556-11367316 GCF_003597395.2 Chelonoidis abingdonii | reverse complement strand
GCCCTGTTTCAGCAATTGGTCCTGATTTGGCACTCTCAGTTGGGTCCCGCCAGAACCACATCGTCACAGGGCCCCAGGGTTTAGGGGCCGCAGAGTTAGGGTTAAGGGCCTCATGGGTTAGGGGCCCCACGGATTGGACCCCTGGATATGGCGATTAGGGCCCCCAGGGGTTAGGGGCCCCTGGATATGGGGTTTGCGGCCCCAGGGTTTAGGGGCATCAGAGTTAGGGTTAGAGGCCCCAGGGTTTAAGGCCCCAGAGTTAGTGTTAGGGGCCCCAGTGGTTAGGGGCCCCTATATATGGGGGTTTGGGCTCCAGGAGTAAGGGGCCAAAGAGTCAGGATTTGGGGCTCAGGGGTTAGGGACCCCAGAGTTAGGGTTAGAGGCCCCAGAGTTAGGGTTAGGGGCCCTACGGGTTGGGCCCCTGGATATGGGGCTTAGGAGCCCCACGGGTTGGGCCCCTGGGTATGTGGGTAGGAGCCCCAGGGATTAGGGGCCCCTGGATAAGGGGGTTAGGGGCCCTACGCGTTGGGCCCTTGATATATGGGTTTGGGGCCCTAGGAGTTATGGGCCCCTGGATATGGGGGTTGGGGGTTCCTGGGGTTATGGGTCTCAGAGTTAGGGTTAGGGGCCCCAGGGGTTAGGGACCCCATGGGTTGGGCCCTTGGATAGGGGGGTTAGGTGCCCCATGGGTTAGGGGCCCCTCGATATGGGGCTTTTGGGCCACAGGCGTTAGGGGCCCCTGGATATGGTGGTTTGGGGCCCCAGAGTTAGGGTTAGAGGCCCCAGGGGTTAGGGGCCCCTAGATATGGGGGTTTCGGCCCCAGCGGCTAGGCATCCCAGAATTAGGGTTAGGGGCCCCACGGATTGGACCCCTGGATATGGGCGTTATGGGCCCAAGACTTAGGGACCTCAGAGTAAGGGTTAGGGGGCCCACGGGTTTGGCCTCTGGAAATGGGGGTCAGGGTCCCCAAGGGTTTGGCCCTTGAATATGGGGGTTAGGAACCCCACTGGTTGGGCCCCTGGATATGGGGTTTAGGGGTCTTAGGGGTTAGGGGTCTTTGGATATTGGAGTTAAGGGTCCCAGGGGTTAGGGGCCCCTGGGTATGGGGGTTTGGGGCCCTAGGGGTTAGGGTCCCCAGAGTTAGGGTTAGGGGCCCCATGGGTTGGGACCCTGGATATGGTGTTTAGGGGCCCAAGGGGTTAGGGGCCCTTGGATATGGGGGTTTGGGGAGCCAGGGGTTAGGGATCCCAGAGTTAGGGATAGTGGTCACAGGGGTTAGGGGCCCAAAGGTTGGCCCCCTGGATATGGGGGTTGGGGGACCCACGGGTTGGGCCCCTGGATATGGGGGGTTGGGGCTCCAGGGTTTAGAGACCCCAGAGTTAGGGTCTGGGGCCCCAGGGGTTAGGGGCCCCACGGGTTGGACCCCTAGATATGGGGGTTTGGGGCCCCAGGGGTTAGGGGCCCCTGTATATGGGGTTTTGGGGCTCCTGGGGTTAGGGGCCCCTGGATATGGGGTTTTGGGGCCCAGGGCTTAGGGGCCCATGGAAATGGGGGTTTGAGGCCTCAGTGGTTAGGGGCTCCTGGATATGGGGGTTTGGGGCCCCTAGGGTTAGGGGCCCCTGGAAATGAGGATTTTGGACCCCAGGTGATAGAGGCCCCTGGAAATGGGGTTTTGGGCCCTGAGGTAGGCCTCGGAAATCGGGGGTTGGTGCCCCTAGGGTAGGGCCTTGAAATGGGGTTTTGGGGCCCTGAGTTAGGG
>NC_133773.1:11360281-11361255 GCF_003597395.2 Chelonoidis abingdonii | reverse complement strand
GTTAGGGGCCCCTGGATATGTGGATTCGCGAACCCAGGGTTTAGGGGCCCCTGGAAATAAGGGTTTTGGGCCCCTGGGGTTAGGGGCCCCTGGAAATTGGGGATTTGGGCCCCTAGTGTTAGGGGCCCCTGGAAATGGGGTTTTGGGTCCCCTGCTTTTAGGGGCCCTGGAAATTGGGTTTTGGGGCCCCAGGGGTTAGGGGCCCCTGGATGTGGGGATTTGGGGCCCCTGATGTTTAGGGCCCCTGGAAATGGGGTTTGAGGCACCTGGGGTTAGGGGCCCCTGGAAATGGGGTATTGGGGCCCCTGGTGTTAGGGGGCCCTGGAAATGGGGTTTTGGGGCCCCACGGGTTAGGGGCCCCTGGATATCAGGATTTTTGGCACCAGGGGTTAGGGGACCCTGGAAAAAAGGGTTTTGGGGCCCCTGGGGTTAGGGGCCTCTGGAAATGGGGGATTGGGGCCCCTAGGGTTAGGGGTCCCTAGAAATGGGGTTTTGGGGCCCATGGAGTTAGGGGTCCCTGGATATGTGGGTTGCTGGCCCCAGGGGTTAGGGGCCCCTGGAACTGGGGTTTTGGGGCAACTGCTGTTAGGGGCCTCTGGATATGTGGGATGGGGGCCCCAGGGGTTTGGAGCCCCTAGAACTGGTGTTTTGGGGCCCCTGGTGTTAGGGGCCCCTGGAAATTGGGGTTTTTGTGCCCCTAACACCAGGGGCCCCTGGAAATGGGGTTTTGGGACAGGAGGGTTTGGGGCCCCTGGCAATGGGGTTTTGGGGCCCCTGGAAATAGGGTTTTGGGGCCCCTGGGGTTAGTGGACTCTGGATATGGGTGTTAGGGGTCCCAGGGTTTAGGGGCACCTTGATATGGGGTTTTGGGGCCCCACAGGTTAGGGGCCCCTGGAAATGGGGTTTTGGGGCCACTGGAATTAGGGGCCCATAGAAATGGGGTTTTTGGGCCCTTGGGGATAGGGGCCCCTGGA
>NC_133773.1:11357524-11360181 GCF_003597395.2 Chelonoidis abingdonii | reverse complement strand
GGGCCCCTGAGGTTTTTGGGTCCCTGGAAATGGGGTTTTGGGCCCCCTAGGGATTCGGGGGACCTAACTCGGGGCCATGCGGTTTTCGGGCCCCTGGAAATGGGGTTCTGGGACCCCTGGGGTTTTGGGGCCACTGGAAATGGGGTTTTGTGGTCTCTAGGGTTTTGGGGGCCATGGAGTTTTGGGGCCCCTGGAAATGGGTTCTGGGGCCCATGGGATTTTGGGGCCCCTGGAGTTTTTGGGGACCTAATTGTTGCCCCTGGTGTTTTGGGGCACCTGGAAATGGGGTTTGGGGGCCTCTGAGGTATTGGGGCCCCTGGAAATGGGGTTTTGTGGCCCCTAAGGTTTTGGGACCTCTGGAAATGGGGTTTGGGGGCCCCTAGGATTTTGGGGGCCCTAATTGGGCCCCTGGGGTTTTGTGGCCCCTGGAAATGTGGTTCTGGGGCCCCTGGGATTTTGGAGCCCCTGAAAATGGTGTTCAAGGTCCCCTGGGGTTTTGTGGCCCCTGGAAATGGGGTGTTGGGGCCTCTTGGGTATTGGGGCCCCTGGGAATGGGGTTTTGGGGGCCCTAGGGTTTTGAGACCCCTGTAAATGGGATTCTGTGGCCCGTGGGGTTTTCGGGCCCCTGGGGTTTTGGGGCCACTAGGGTTTTGGGGGCCCTAATTGGGCCCCTGGGGTTTAGGGGCCCCTGGAAATGTGGTTCTGGGGCCCCTGGGATTTTGGGGCCCCTGAAAATGGTTTTCAGGTGCCCCTGGGGTTTTGAGACCCCTGGAAATGGGGTTTTCGGGGCTCTAGGGTTTTGGGGGCCCTAACTGGGGCCCCTGGGGTTTTGGGGCTCCTCGAAATGGGGTTTTGGGGCCGCTTGGGGTTAGAAGCCCCTGTAAATTGGACTTTGAGGCCCCTGTAAATGGGGTTTGGGGACCCTGCGGTTTTGGGGCCCCTGGAAAGGGGCTTTTGGGGCCCCTGGTGTTTTGGGGCCCCTGAAAATGGGGTTTTGGGGCCCCTAAGGGAGAGCACGACATACAAACAGCAAATCATAACCAACGCAACCTGGATTGGACACTTAAATGACCCCCTTTTACATAGGATTTGGTTGGCACTAACAGAACTGGTTGCAACCCAGTTCTATAAGACAGGATATATCAATAACGTCACAGGGTCCAATTCATGTCGGCCCGCTACCGGCCTTATGCAGAAATGTGGGGGCAACTGGGCCTCAGCGTGGGCCTGGTGGAAAGGTTCAACGACGCCTGAAGATGACGCTAAAAACCATTTATGAACCAAGCAGCAGGATTGGGACAAGTAGTCTTACCTCAACCTGCTGTGCGCACAAGGAGATACGCCCAGGAAATCTACCAAGATTAATTAGCTTTCGAACTATGTTTGTATGGAAGGCAAGGTGGGGGGGACCCCAGACCTAATGAGGGACGAATGGGAGTGGAGGACGCCAGAGGACGAATCAGTGGTTGAGTGTGTCCGACCTCCCGGGAAAGACAGGCGGAGCTCATGGAGACTGCCCGAGAATCTGGCTCGAGCCCAGAGGAGCAATGTCCTGGTATGACTGCACGGCCCTGGCCAGTGCCTTTGCCAGGGACAGTGATGGTTCTCATCTCCGTGAGGAAACACAAACTCCAGGCCGCCTGGGAAGGGCGCCTTGAAGCTTATCAAGCAACTGAAATGAAGAATATGTGGTGGACTGTCAAACCGGGCACAATCACGAGATCGGGTGTACCATGTGAACATATGAAACCATAACATGACAGGGGAAAATGTGGTGGTTGGCCGTGTGTGGGAACACTGAGGGGGCAGGGAGAATGACCCTTTAGTGGATCTATTCCCGGGACAAAGCTGGTTCCCCCATGGAGGCGATTCCCCTCTCGATCAAGATGACCTGGCTCCAGCACGCTGAGATCAGGAAGGGTGCTGCATCGTACCGACAGCTGATTTTTCCCCAACACAGGCCGACACATCTAATTTGAACTGTCCACAGGGTGGAGAACCCGGCGTCACATCCCCTAAAGATGCCCCCTTTCGGGTCACTGGTAAAAACGGTCCCTGGGTCTTTGGGGGTCCCGGATGTTCAGGGGACCCCTGGGATGTTGGGGCCCTCTGGAAAATGGTGTTGTGGGCCCTTGTTATGGGCCCGAATCGGGTTCTTCTGGGCCCCTGGAAGGGTTTGGGGCCCCAAAATCAAAGGTTTGGCACCTGGAATGACACTTAGGACCTAATGGGGCCCTGTGGTTGGGGCCCTCAAAATGAGTTTGGGCACCTGGAAAGGGTTCTGGGGCCAGTATTTTTGGAACACCTGGAATGGGTTGGGGGCCCCTAGGGTTGGGGGCCCTATGGTCGGGACCCGAAAGGGTTCTGGCGTCCCTGCGGTTGGGGCCCCTGTGATTGGGCCCGCTGAAAGGGGTTTTGGGGCCCCATGCGTTTTGGGGGGCTATTGGGGCCCCTGAGGGTTTGCCCTGGGATTGGCGACCCCATTGCTCTGGGGCCCCTGAATGGGTTCTTGGCCCTGGCGTTGGGGCACTAAATTTGGGCCCTAGGTTTTGGGGCCCCTGGAAATGGGTTTTTTGGGGCCTTTTGGGTGTAGGGGCCCCTGGAAATGGAGTTTTGGGGCCTGGTTTTGGGGCCCCTGGAAAATGGGTGTTTTGTGT
>NC_133773.1:11353561-11355105 GCF_003597395.2 Chelonoidis abingdonii | reverse complement strand
CCCTGTGGTTTTGAGACCCCTGGAAATGGGGTTTTGGGAACCCTGGGATTTTGGGGCCCCTGGAGTTTATGGGGCCCTAAATGGGGCCCTTGGAGTTTTGGGGCCCCTGGAAATGGGGTGCTGGCACCCCTGGGGTTTTGGGACCCCTGAGGTTTTTCTGGCCCTAATTGGGACTCCTGGGGTTTTGGGGCCATGGAAATGGGGTTCTTGGCCCCCTGGAAATGGGGTTTTGGGGTGCCTAGGTTTTTGGGGCCACTGGAAATGGGGTTTTGGGGCACCTACGGTATTGGGGGCCCGAATTGGGGCCCCTGGGGTTTTGGGGCCCCTGGAAATGGTGTTCTGTGTCCCCTGTGGTTTTGAGGCCCCTGGAAATGGGGTTTTGGGAACCCTGGGATTTTGGGCCCCCTGGAGTTTTTGGGGCCCTAAAAGGGCCCCCTGGGGTTTTGGGGCCCCCGGAAATTGGGTGCTGGCACCCTGGGGTTTTGGGACCCCTGGAAATTGGGTTTTGGGGCCCCTGTGGTTTTTGGGCACCTGGAAAGGGGTTTTGGGGCCCCTAGGGTTTTCGGGGCCCTGGAAATGGTGTTCTTGGGCCCCTGGAAATGGGATTTTGGGGCGTCTAGGTTTCTGGGGCCCCTGGAAATGGGGTTTGGGGGGCCCTAATCATGGCCCCTGGGGTTTTGGAGCCCCTGGAAATGGGGTTTTTGGGACTCCTCAGGTTTTGGGGGACCTAATTGGGGCCCCTGGGTTTTTGGGGCCCCTGGAAACAGGGTTTTGGGGCCCCTGGTATTTTGGGGCTCCTGTGGTTATGGGGCCCCTGGAAATGGGCTTTTGGGGCCCCTGAGGTTTTGGGGCCCCTAGAAATGGGGATTTGGGGCTGCTGGGATTTTGGGGTCGTTGGAAATGGGGTTTTGGCTCCCCTGGATTTTGGGGCCCTAGTTGGGCCCCTGAGGTTTTGGTGTCCCTAGAAATGGGGTTCAGGGACCCCTAGCGTTTTGTGGCTACTGGAAATGGGATTTGGGGGCCCCTGGGGTTTTGGGGCCCCTGGGATTTTGGGACCCTGATGTTTTGAAGCACCTGGAAATGGGGTTTTGGTGCCCCTGGGGTTTTGGTGGCCCTAATTGGGGCTCCTGGGGTTTTGGGGCCCCTGGAAATGGGGTTCTTGGGCCCCTGGAAATGGGGGTTTGAGGCCCCTAGGTTTTTGGGGCCACTGGAAATGGGGTTTTGGGGCACCTAGGGTTTTGGGGGCCCGAATTGGGGGCCCTGGGGTTTTGGGTCCCCTAGAAATGGTGTTCTGGGGCCCCTGTGGTTTTGGGGCCCCTGGAAATGGGGTTTTGGGAACCCTGGAATTTTGGGGCCCCTGCAGTTTTGGGGGCCCTAAATGGGGCCCCTGGGGTTTTCGGGCCCCTGGAAATGGGGTGCTGGAGCCCCTGGGGTTTTGGGACCCCTGGAAATGGAGTTCTTGGGCCCCTGCGGTTTTGGGGCTCCTGGGGTTTTGGGGACTTAATTGGGGCCCCTGGAGTTTTGTGGCCCCTGGAAATGGGGTT
>NC_133773.1:11333339-11347421 GCF_003597395.2 Chelonoidis abingdonii | reverse complement strand
GGGGCCCTAGGGTTTTGGGGGCCCTAATTTGGGCCCCTGGAAATGGAGTTTTGGGGCCCCTGGGGTTTTGGGGCCTCTGGAAATGAGGTTCTGGGGTCCCTGGGATTTTGGGGCCCCTGGAAATGGGGTTTTGGGGCCCCTCGGGTTTGAGGTGCCCTAATTGGGGCCCCTGGGGTTTTGAGGCAAATGGAAATGGGGTTTTGGGGCCCCTTGGGTTTTGGGGGCCCTAATTGGGTCCCCTGGGGATTTGGGGCCCCTGGTATTTTTGGACCCCTGTGGCTTTGGGGCCCCTGGAAATGGGGTTTTGGGGCCCCTGGGGTTTTGGGGGCCCTATAAATGGGGTTTTGGGGCCCCTGGGGTTTTGGGACCCCTGTGGCTTTGGGGCCCTTGGATGTGCGGTTTTTAGGCCCCTAGGGTTTTTAGGGGCACTAATTGGGGCTCCTGGGGCTTTGGGGCCCCTGTCCTTTTCAGGCCCATGGAAATGGGGTTTTGGGGCCCCTGGTGTTTTGGGGGCCCTAATTGGGGTCCCTGGGGTTTTGGGGCCCCTGGAAATGGGGTTTTGGGGCCACTGGGTTTAGGGGCTCCTGGAAATGGGGTTCTGGGGCCACTGGGATTTTTGGGGCCCCTGGAAATGGGGTTTTGGGGCCCCTAGGGTTTTCGAGTCCCTAATTGGGGCCCCTGGGGTTTTGGGGCCCCTGGAAAAGGGATTTTGGGGCCCCTGTGATTTCAGGGCCCCTGGAAATGGGGTTTTGGGGTCCCTGGGATTTTGGGACCCCTGTGGTTTTGTGGCCCCTGGAAATAGGATTTTGGGGCCCCTGGGGTTTTCGGGAAACTAATTGGGGCCCCTGGGGTTTTGGGGCCCCTGGAAATGGGGTTTTGGTGCCCCTGGGATATTTGGACCCCTGTGGTTTTGGGGCCTCTGTAAATGGGGTTTTGGTGCCCCTGGGGTTTTGGGGGCCCTAATTGGGCCCCTGGGGTTTTAGGGCCCCTGGAAACGGGTTTTTTGGTGTCTCTGTGGGTAGGGGGCCCTGGAAACGGGGTTTGGGGGCCCCTGGGGTTTTGGAGCCCCTGTGGTTTTGGGGCACCGGGAAACAGGGTTTTGGGGCCCCTAGGTTTTTGGGGGCCATAATTGGGGCCCCTGGGTTTTGGGGGCCCCTTGAAATTGGGTTTTGTGGCCCCAAGATTTTGGGGGCCCTAATTGGGGCCCCTGGGTTTTTGGGGCCCCTGGAAAAGGGGTTCTGAGGCCCCTGGAATTTTGGGACCCCTGTGGTTTCGGGGCCCCTGGAAATGGGGTTTTGGGGACCCTGGGATTATGGGACCCCTGTGCTTTCGGGGCCCCTGGAGATGGGATTTTGGGGCCCCTGGGGTTTTGGGGGCTGCTAATTGGGGCCCCTGAGGTTTTGGGGCTGCTGGAAATAGGGTTTTGGAGCCCAAAGGGGTAGGGGTCCCTGGAAATGAGATTTTGGGCCCCCAGGGGTTTTTTGGGCCCCTAGAAATGGGGTTTCCGGGCCCCTATCTTTTGGGGGGCCGTAATTGGGGCCCCTGGGGTTTTGGGGCCCCTGGAAATGGTTTTCTGGGTCCCTGGGATTTTGGGGGCCCCTTGGTTTTGGGGCTCCTGGAAATGGGGTTTTGTGGCCCCTGGGGTTTTGGGGGCCCAAACTGGGGCCTCTGGGGTTTAGGGGCCCCTGGAATTGGGGTTTTGGGGGGCCCCTAGGGTTTTGAGGGCCCCAATGGAGGCCCTTGGGTTTTGGGGACCCCTGGAAATGGGATTTGGGGGCCCCTGGGATTTTGGGACCCGTGAGGTTTTGGAGCCCCTGGAAATAGGGTTTTGGGGCCCGTGGGGTTTTCGGGGAACTAATTGGGGCCCCTGGGTTTTTGGGGCCCCTGGAAATGGGGTTTTGGGTCCCCTGGGGTTTTCGGGCCCTAATTGGGGCCCCTGGGGTTTTGGGGTCCCTGGAAATGTGGTTCTGGGTCCCCTGGGATTTTGGGGCCCCTGGAAATGGGACGTTGGGGACCCTTGGATTTTCCGGGACCTAATTGGAGCCCCTGGGGTTTTGGGGACCCTGGAAATGGGGTTCTGGGGCCCCTGGGGTTTTGGGACCCCTGGAAATGGGGTTTTGGGGACCCTGGAATTTTGGGGCCCCTGTGGTTTTGGGGCCCCTGGAGATGGGGTTTTGAGGCCCCTGGGGTTATTGGGGCCCTAATTGGGGCCCCTGGGGTTTTTGGGCCGGCCCTAACCCTGGTCCCAGACACCGTATCCAGGGGCCCCCAAACCCATTTTCGGGTCTCCGAAGCCAAAGGGGACCAAACCTCATTTCCAGGGGCCCCATAACCCTTGGGCCCAAAACGCCGTTTCCAGGGGCCCCTAACACCAACGTCCCAAACCCCCGTTCCAGGGCCCATAACACAGGGGCCCCAAAACCCCACTTCCAGGGGCCCCAACCCCATTTCCAGGGGCCTCTTAACCCCTGGTGCCCAACCCCATCTTCCAGGTGCCCCTACACCAGGCGGACCCAAAACCACATGATCCAGGGGCCCCAAACCCCCATTTCCAGGGGCCCCTCACACAGTGGCCCAAACCCCATTTCCTGGGGGCCTAACCCCAGGGGCCACAACCCCTTTGCGAGGGCCCCTAACCCCGAGGCCCCCAAACCCATTCCAGGGGGCCTAACCCTGAGGGCCCAACGCATTTTTTCAGGGGCGACCTGGGCAGCTGCCCCAAACCCCCCAGTTCCAGGGCCCCAAGACCAGGGGCCTCAACCCCATTTCCAGGGCCCATACCCTTCGGACCCCAAATCCCATTTCCAGGGGCCCCAAAACCCCTTTCCAGGGCCCCTAACCCACTGGGCCATCAAACCCAATTTCAGGTGCCCATAACCCTAGGGGCCCAAACCCTAGGGGCCTCACATGCCCCATTCCGGGTCCCTAAAAGGAGGGGCCCCAAAACCCAGTATCCAGGGGCCCCCCTAACCCCTGGTGCCCCAAAACCACAATCCAGGGGCCCCAAACCTCATTTCAGGCCCCAAATCCGATTCTCCAGGGTCGCCGTTCCTTGGCGGTCCACAACCCTCATTTCAGGGTCCCAAAATCCCACTTTCAGGGGTTCCCTAACCCCTGGTGCCCAAAACCCCATTCCAGGGCGCCTCAAACCCCGTCTATTACCAGGGGCCCCTAACTAAGCCCAAACCCCATTTCCAGGGGCTGCCAACAACGAGGGACCCTAAAACCCGATTTCCAGGGAACCTAACCCAGGTGCCCAAACCCAGTTCGGGGCTCTAACACGAGGGACCCCAGAACCCATTGTCCATGGCCCAAACCCGAGGGCCACAATCCCCATATCCAGTTGCCATAACCTGGGGCCCAAAACCCATTTCACGCGGGCCCTAAACACTAGGGCCCCAATACCCATTTCCAGGCCCTACACCAGGGGCGCCTAATACCCATATTTAGGGCCCCAAACCCATTTCAGGGGCTCCCTGAACACCAGAGGGCCCCAAAACCCCATTTCCAGGGGCCCCAAAGCCATTTCCAGTGACGTAACCTAGGGACCCACACCTCATTTAAGGGGCCCTACTCCCAGGGCCCCAAAACCCTTCCAGGGGCCCAACACCCAGTTCCCAGGGGCCCTAACCCCAGGGCCCACAAACCCCACTTCCAGGGACTCCGTAACCCTTGGTGGCCAAACACCCATTCAAGGCCCCTAACCCAGGGGCCCATCCCCGATTTCAGTTGCCCTTAACCCCTGGGGCCCCAAATCCCCATTCCCAGGGCCCTAACCCTGGGGGCCCCAAACCCAATTTCAGGGCCCTAACACTGAGGCGCCAACCACTTTCATGGCTCAACCCTGGCCAATCCACATATCACGGGCCCCTACACCAGGGCCCAAACCTTTCCAGGGGCCCCAAAGCCCCATTTTTAGCAGCTCTAACCCTGGGTCCTAAAAACCCCATTTCCTGGGGCCCCAAAACCAGGGGGCCAAATCCCCATAATCCAGGTGCCCCTAACCCCTTGGTGCCCCAAAACCCTATTATCCAGGACCCCTAGCCTGGGGCCCCAAACCCATATTCCAGGACCTTCTCACCAGCGGCCCTTAAACTCTATATCCAGCGGCCCCTAACCAGCCAGGTGACCACAAACCCATTTCCGGGGCCCAAAACCTGGGGACCCCAGACCAAAATATCCAGGGGTCCTAACACCAGGGAGCCCAAAACCCAGTTCCAGGGGCAGTAACCTGGGGCCCCAACCCCTTTCTATAGGCCCCAACTCCAGGGCAACAAAACTCCATTTCAGGGCCCAAGCCCCATTTCTTAGGGGCCACTAACCCAGGGGCCCCAAACCCTTCGTCGTGGGGCCCCAAAACCCAGGCACAAACCATTTCAGGGTCCTCCAAATCCCAGGGGCACAAAACCATATCCAGGAGGCGCTAATCCCCTTGGGCCCAAACCCCATTTCCAGGGCCCCAATCCCCGTATCAGGCGCCCTAACCCAGGGGCCCCAACACTCATTTCGGGCCCCTACCCAGGGGACCCAAAAGCCTTTCCAGGGGCCAAACTCTGGGGCCCGAACCACACATATCCAGGGCCTGAACACAGGGGCCCCAAAACCCCAGTTGCCAGGGACGTAACCCTACGGGCCCAACCCCCATTTCTGGGGCCCATGATCCCTGGGGCCAAAACCATTTCCCGGGTCCAAAGCCCCAGGGGGCCAGAATCACCATATTCCAGGGGCGCACCCCTGAGATCCCGACCCCTTCCTAGGTGCCCTCTAACACCAGGGACCGCAAACACCGTTTTCCAGGGCCCCTAAACTATGGGCCCCAAACCCCGATTTCCAGGGGGCCCAAATCCCATATGCGCGAACAGGCCACCAGCGGGCCTAACCCCAGAGCCCAAACCCCATTTCCGGGGCCCTAACCCATGGGGCCCCAAAACCATTTCCAGTGGGCCCTAACACCTGAGGGGCCCAAAACCCATTGGTAACGGGCCACCTGGAACCCCAACCATATCCAGGGGCCAACACAGGGGCCAAACTCATTTCTGGACCCTAACCCTAGGGGCCAAACCCCCCATTCCAGGGCCCTAACCCCAGGCCCAAACACCATTCAGGGGCCTTAACTCCTGGTGCCCAAATCCCATATCACAGGGGCCCTACCCCTGGGGCCCCAAACCTCAATTTCCAGAGAACTAACACCAGGGCCCAAAACCCATTTCCAGGGACCAACACCAGGTGGCCCCATAACCCATTCACGCCAAGGGCTCCAGAAAGCTCAGACACAAAACCCATTTCCGAGGCCCAAACCTTTCATAGGGGCCCCAAACCCAGGGAGCCAAAATCCCAGTATTCTAAGGGCGCCTAACTCTGGGGGCCCAACCCATTTCCTGAGGCCCTACACACAGGGGCCCAATACCCATTTCCAGGGGCCTCTTAAACACAGGGACCCTAACACCATATCTGGGGACCCCAACACCATTGTCAGGGCCCCGAACCCTGGGCCAAAACCATTGTCCGGGGCCCCTAGCCCTGGGTCCGCAAACCCATTTCCAGGTGCCTAAGCACAGGGGCTCCCAAAATCCCCATTTCCAGGGATCCTACCGTGAGGGCCCAAACCCATTTTCGGGGCCAAAACTCCATTTCCAGGGTCAGCCGGTCCCTCCAGCAGTGCCCTGCCCAGGGCCCAAACCCTATCCAGGGCCCCTACACACGAGGCCCAAGCATTTCGGCTACGGCAAACCATTTCCATGGGGGCATGAGCTGGGTTTTCGAGGGGCCCCGGCGGGGGGGCCAGGGGGTTGGGATAGGGGCATGGCCGGGTTCAAGCCCGCGGCCAGGCTGGAGCCAGGGGGCAGGCCGGGTTCAGAGCCCCGTGGACAAGGGCTGGAGCGGTGCATGAGCTGGACTCAGAGCCCCCGCGGGGCCGGCTGGGACGAGGGGCACTGGCCGGGGGTTCAGAGCCCCTCGGCCAGGGCTGAGCGCGGGGGCATGGCGGGTCAGAGTTCCCGGCTAGGGCTGGACGAGGGGCACGCCGGGTTTCAGCGCCCCCGGTCAGGGCTGGAGCTGGGGCATGAGTGGATTCGAGCCCGCGGCCGAGGGTGGGACGAGGGCACGGCCGGTTCGCGCCCGCGGCCAGGGCTGGAGCCAGGGGGCAGGGGCGGGTTCAGAGCCCCGCGGCCAGGGCTGGAGCCGGGGCATGAGCTGATTCCGAGCCGGCGGCTCGGGCGACGAGGCGGCGGCGGGTTCAGAGCCCCGCGGCCAGGGTGGAGCCAAGGGCACGGCGGGTCAGAGCCCTGCGGCCAGGGCTTGGGCCAGGGGCAAGGCTGTGGGTTCAGAGCCCTGTAAGCCAGGGCTGGGGCCAAGGGCATTAGCTGGTTCAGAGCCCACGCCAGGGCTGGACAGTGGACTGGGCATGGCCAGTTCAGAGCCCGGGCCGGGATAGGTAGAGGGACAGGGGACTGGCCTAGTTCAGACCCCCACGGCCAGGGCTAGGACAGGGACAGGGCACTGGCCAGTCAGAGCCCACGGCCAGGGCTAGGACAGGGACAGGGGCAATGACCAGTTCAGAGCCCCACGGCCAGTGCTGGAAGGGGCACTGGCCAGTTCAGCGCCCCGTGGCCAGGGCTGGGACGGGACGCGGACACTGCCCAGTTCGGGCCCCACGGCCAGGGCTGGGACAGGAGGGGCACCGGCCAGTTCAGAGCTTCCCGGCAGGGCTGAGGGCTGGACAGGGACAGGGGCACTGGCCCAGTTCAGAGCCCCACGGCCAGGGCTGGGACAGGGACAGGGGCACTGGCCCAGTTCAGAGCCCCGTGGCCAGGGCTGGGACCAGGACGGGGGCAGCGGCAGGTCCAGAGCCCGACGGCCAGGGTTGGGAACAGTGGCACCAGCTGGATCCAGGGCCCCTGCAGCCAGGGCTGGGATGGAGGCTCTGGCCACGTCTAGACTACGCGCCGTATTGGCGCGTTAAAATCGATTGCTCGGGGATCGATATATCGCGTCTGATCTAGATGGGATATATCGATCCCTGAGCGCGCTTATATCGATTCCGGAATCGACATGGCGAGTCGCGAACATCAATCCCGTGCGGTGAAGACGGGTGAGTAAATCGATTTTAGATATTCATTTTCAGCTATGTTATTCTCGTAGCTGAAATTGCATATCTAAAATCGATTTTCGAGCGTAGTGTAGACCTGGCCTCTGACTCTGGACAGGGGCTCCTAGGAAGGCTCACCACCTGTAGGCGTGGACTAGAAATGGCACCAGGCCTGCTGCACAGGTAGCTGCTTCTGTGACACTGCCCTGGGCAGGGCCATCCTTCGGCATATGCAGCTTACATGGCTGCATAGGGCACCTGAAAATTTGGGGCATCCCCTGGGTCTTGGTGTCCACCCTCCTACCTCTTCTTATCCCTGTTCTGACCCTTCCTGCAGGCTCCCACAGCCAGCTGCTGCAGCCTGGGGAGTCTTCCTTCGGAGAAGGTCTAGTAACTTAAAAGTGAAAAAGCCTCCAGTCTGCCTGACCTATTAGCACAACAATGAAACTATTAAAGAGCCATTCAAGTGGTAATGAAGCCATTTAACAGGATTTGCCAACTCCCAGGTAGATACTGTCAGTTTCTGAATTGACTAACAAAACCACTTGTGCATCACTGTCATATTTACTCAGAACAGGTCAGTCTACAGGACTATAGTTTAAAATTTGCTTTAAAAATATGTCATCAGTGTGTTGCTGAAGATTACAATGTCAATATACCTTCCCTTCACAGGCTGCCTAGGAGGGTATCTACCACCAACCCACACTCGGGGCGTATTCCTCGAACCAGGAGGTAAACGCACTTACCGCCCGAAGTGGCCACGTCCGGCAGTGTGACTTCCCTCTTTTGGAGCCGTCTGCATCCGTTGCTTTCGGAGTTCTCTTTAGAGGGGCGCAGCCGCCACGGCCGATGTGACAACCCGAAGCTGAGCAAACTAGCTCAGGGGCCACTCTTCGTATCGCCTCAGCTGCCGTCAGGCGTCCCTACAGGAGAGAATCCTGCCGCGGTCGCCATTTGTTGCCAAATAGGCTTGTTCCCCGGAGCACTCAATTACCCAAGGAGGCACGGAAGAAGGAAGACGGGGTACCAACTTTTATTCTGGTCAGCTGAACGGGTTGCTTCTTTCTTGGCTATGCCAAAGGAAGAAGACACACCTTACTGGCTCAGAACAGCCTTTATATACTAGGTTACAACATCTTTACGTGCAAAACTCTGTTAGTCCATACATTTCTTGAATCCTTTGCAGATAAGTGGATCTGTTAACATCTTTCTCCTAGTATTTTGCCTACATGCATCTAAGAAGGGTTGCATACGTGCAAAGATTAACGGGGATAAACTGGATGATAAGCAAGGATGCCATAAGCAAAGAGTTAACAAATCTTTTGCTCTAAACAACAGGAGACTTTGGAACAAGTTTTTCTACCATAGTAATTACAATTAAAATGTGTATCTTAGATCAGGAGGTCTTTGAAGGATTATTTTAAAAAACTATATCGAAGATCCAAGCATTTAAGGCTAAGATGAATACTCAGATGTGCATCTAAAAAATCTCTGCAAGGATTTTTTAGAGATGTGATTTAAATCTTCAGCCAACACAGACTGAATGCATATTTTGTAAGAGCAAATTTTAAACATAGTCCTGTAGACTGACCCTGTTCTGAGTAAATATGAAGTGATGCACAAGTGGTTTTGTTAGTCAATTTCAGTAAACGACAGTATCTACCTGGGAGTTGCATCCGGTTAAATGCTTTCATTACCACTTGAATGGCCTCTTAATAGTTTCATTGTTGTGCTATAGGTCAGGCGACTGGAGGCTTTTTCACTTTAAGTTACTAACTTCGTCGAAGGAAGACTCCCCAGGCGGCAGCAGCTGGCTGTGGGAGCTGCAGAAGGGTCCATAACAGGGATAAGAAGGTAGAGGGTGGACACCAAGACCCAGGGGATGCCCAAATTTCGGTCCCTATGCAGCCATGTAAGCTGGCATATGCCCGAAGATGCCTGCCCAGGGCCATGTCACAGAAGCAGCTACCTGTGCAGCAGCCTGGTGCCATTTCAGTCCACGCCTACAGGTGGTGAGCCCCCTAAAGGAAAAAAAGCCCCCTGTCCAAGTCAGAGGCCCAGGTCTACACGTAACGCTCGTAAATCGATTTTAGATATGCAATTTCAGCTACGAGAAGAACATAGCTGAAAAGAATATTAAAATCGAGATTTAACTCACCAGTCTTCAACCTGCACGGATTGATGTTCGGACCTCGCCATGTCGATTCCGGAGATCGATATAAGCGCCGCTCAAGGATCGATTATCCCATCTAGATCAGACGCGATATATCGACCCCGAGCAATCGATTTTAACGCGCCAATTTTACCGCGTAGCTAGACGTGCCAGAGCCCCTCCATCCCCCCCTGGCTGCAGGGCCCCTGGATCCAGCTGGTGCACTGTCCCAACCCTGGCCGTCGGCTCGGACCTGCCCGCCCCGTCCTGGTCCCAGCCCTGGCACGGGCCCTGAACTGGGCCAGTGCCCGCTTCCAGCCTGGCCTGGGCCCTGACTGGGCCAGTGGCCCCTGTCCCTGTCCCAGACCTGGCCGGAAGCCGAACGGGCCGGTGCCCCTGTCCCAGCGGCCGTGGGGCTCTGAACTGGCCAGTGTCCTGGTCCCTGGCCCCAAGAGCCCTGCCATGGGGCTCGAACGGGCCAGTGCCCCTGCCAGCACTGGCCGTGGGGCCTGAACTGGTCAGTGCCCCTGTCCCTGTCCTAAGCCCTGGCGTGGGGCTCTAAGCCAGTGCCCCCTCGTCCCTGTCCGCCTGGCCGTGGGGGCTGAAAACTAGGCCAGTGGCCCGCCGTCCCTGTCCTCCCTGCCGCGGGGCGCGAACTGGCCAGTGCCCCAGTCCCTCCCAGCCCTGGCGGTGGGGCTCTGAACCCACTAATGCTGGCCCAGCACCTGGCTAAGGGCTCTGACCAAAGCCGTGCCCTGGCCCCAGCCCTGGCCGCAGGGCTCGAACCGGCGTGCCTTGGCTTCCAGCCCTGCCGCGGGGCTCTGAACCGATGCGCCCCTCGTCCCAGCCTGGCGCGGGGCTCGAATCCAGCTCTGCACCGTCCAGTCCCGGCCGGGCGGGGCTCTGAACCCGGCCGGTGGCCCTGGCTCCAGCCTGGCGCGGGGCTCTGACTCGCCTGCCCCTCGTCCACCCTGGCGCGGGGCTCTGAATCCAGCTCAGCCCCAGCTCCAGCCGGCCGCGGGGCCTGAACCCCGGGCGGTTCGCCCGGCCGTGCCACCTCGCCCAGCCTAGCCGTGGGACTCTGAACCCGCCATCCCCCTACGCCTCACCCTGGCCGAGGGGCTCGAACCCGCCGTGCCTCGCGTCCCAAGCCCTGGCCGCGGGCCTCTGAATCCAGCTCATGCCCGGCTCCAGCCCTTGTCACGGGGCTCTGAACCCGCCGTGCCCTCTGCTCCAGCCTTGGCCGCGGGCTCTACGCCGCCCATGCCCTATCCCAGCCCTGGCCCGGGCTTCTGAACCGCTCAGCCCCCATGGAAATGGGGTTTGGGGCCCAGGTGTTAGGGCCCCTGGATAAGGGCGTTTGGGGCCTGTTGCTAGGGGCACCTGGATAGGGGTTTTGGGGCCCCAGGGCTTAGGACCACTGGAATGGAGTTTTGGGCCCTGGAAATGGGTTTTGGGGCCCCTACGGTTAGGATCCCTGGAAATGGGGTTTGGGCCCTGGGTTAGGGGCACCTGGAAATGGGTTTTGCGGACCAGGGGCTAGGGGCCCTGAAATGGGTTGGGGCCAGGTTCGGGCCCGGAAACTGGGGTTTTGGGTCCTAGAATGGGTGTTAGGGGTCCCTGGTTTAAGGGCCCCGGAAATGGGGTATTTGGGCCCCTGGTGTTAGGGGCTCAGAAATGGTTTTGGGCCCCAAGAGTAGGCGCCTATGATATATAGGATTTGCCCCGGGGGTTGGGGCCCTTGAAATGGGTTTTGGGGCCTGGAAAGGGTTTTTGGTTCCTGGAGCTGGGGCCCTGGAAAGGGGTTTGGGGCCCTGTGTAGGGTCCCTGGAAATGGGGTGTTGGGCCCGCGGTGTAGGTGTCCTGGAAATGGTTGGGGGCCGCAGGGGTTAGGGGCCCCGGAATGGGATTGGGCACCAAGGAGTTAAGGGCCCCTGGAAATGTGTTGTTTGGGCTCCCTGGGTTAGGGCCCCGGACAATGGGGTTTGCCCTAAGGGTTAGGGGCAGAAAGAGTTTGGGGCCTGGTGTGGCCCCTGGAAATGTGGTTGGCGTTCAGGGTTGGGGCCTGGGTAGGGGCCCCGGACAATGGGGTTTTGGGGCCCAGGAGTTAGGGCCCCTGGAAATGGGGTTTTGGGGCCCCTGGGTAGGGCCCCTGGAAAGGGTTGGGGGGCTCGGGGTTAGGGCCCCTCGATATGGGGATTTGGGCCCCGGAAAATCGGGGTTTGGGGCCCATAGGTTAGGGGCCCCTGAAACGGTGTTTTTGCGGCCTGGTGTTAGGGGCACCTGGAAATGGGGGTCGGATGCCAGGGGTTATTGCGCCCCCTGGATATGGTGAAGCTGGCCCTGGGGTTTGGGACCGTGGAAATGGTTTTTGGGCCCCAGGATCAGGGCCCTAGAAATGGGTTTGGGCCGTAGGTACCGCCTGGGAACTGGGGTTTTGGGGGCCCTGGTGTTAGGGGCCCTGGATATGTGGTTTCGGGGCCCCAAGGTTGGGGCCCTGAATGGGCTTTGGGTCCCTGGGGTAGGGCCCTGGAATGAGGTTGGGGCCCCTGGGGTTAGGGCCCCTGGATATGGGGATGGGCCCGGATGGGGTTTTTGGGCCAAGGGATGAGCGCCTGGATATGGGGTTGTGTTGCCCTGGATTTGGGGACCCTGGAAATGGGGTTGTGTTGCCCTGGGTGTGGGGCGCCCTAGAAATGGGGTTGGGGCCCCCTGGGGTTAGTGGCGCCCTAGAAATGGGGCTTTGGGCCCTGGAAAGAGTTTTTTGCCCCTGGGATGGGGCCACTAGAAAGGGGTTTTGGGGCCTAGGGTTACTGGCCCGGAACTGGGTTTGGGGCCCTGGTGTAAAGGACCCTCACACTTTGGTTGGGTCCAGGGGTTGGCCCAAATGGGGTTTGGGTCACTGGGTTAAGGGCCCTGGATATAGAGTGAGGCCCCTGGTGTTAGAGGTCCTGGAAATGGGGTTTTGGGCCCAGGCTAGGGTCCCGATATAGGGTTTTTGGGCCCAGGGGTTAGGACCATGGATAGGGGATTTGGGCCCCCTGGTGTGGGGCCCCAGGAAAGGGTTTTAGGCCCCAGGGGTTAGGAGCTGCTAGAAATGGGGCTTTGGGCCCTCTGAAAAGGGGTTGGGGCCCCTGTGTTAGGGCCCCGCGATATGGGATTGGGGGCCCCAGGGTTGAGGCCATTGGAAAGGTGGTTTGGGGCTCCTCGTGTTAGGGGCGTCTTTGGGTGGCGTTGAGGCTTGAAAAATAGAGGGTTATGGTAGCCCCAGGTGAGGAGCCCGGTAAGCAGGCAGGGAGAGATGGGCCCAGGAGAGTCAGGGGCAACCTGCAAGTGGATTAGGCATCCCTGTGGGCGAGCAAGGCCAGCCACTAGAAAATGGGATGAGAGAGGCCCCAGGGTTCACGAGAGCATCAAGGAGAAGGGCGGGGTTGTTGATGGAGCCACCGTGGAGGAGTGAGGGCGCCTGGACCAGAGATTGGGGGAGATTAGATGAGCGCCTCGAAGATGGGGTTTTGGGGAGCCCCGGAGTTAGCAGGCCCTTTAAATGGAAGGTTAGGTCCCCTAGGTACCTGGTCACTGAAATGGGTTTGGGGCCCCGAAATGGGTGTAGGGCCCCTGGTGTTAGGAAGCCCCATGGAAATAGGGGGTGGGGCTAAATATGGGTAATTAGGGGCCCCTGGGTAGGGGCCCCGGAAGGGGTATGGGCCCTAGTGTTAGGGGCCCCGGAAGGGTTGGGGCCCCAGGTTTAGGCACCCCGGATATAGGGGATGTGCCCTGCGGGTTTGGGGCCATGGAAAATGGGTTCTGGGGTCCTCGTGTAGGAGCCCCCTGGAAAGGGGGTTTTGGGCCCTAGGGTTAGGGTCCCGGAAATGGGGGTTTAGGGTCCCGCGTGTTAGGACCCCGGGAATGGGGTTTGTGGGCTCTAGGGGTTAGGGCCCCTGTAATGGGGTTTTGAGCCCCTGGAAATGGGTTTTGGGGCACAGGTAGGGGACCCTGGAAATGGGATTTGGGACCCCCTGGAAATGGAGGTTTGGACCCCAAGGTAGGCGACACCTGGAACATGGGATTTGGGGGCCGGAAATGAGGTTTTGGGGCCCTGGATGTGGGGTTTTGGGCACCAGGGTTAGGGGCCCCGGAAGGGGTTTTGGGCCCCTCCTTTTAGGGACCCAGAAGGGGCATTGAGGCCCCTAGGGTTGGGCCCCTAGGGGAGGGCAACCTGGAAATGGTTTTGAGGCCCAGGGTTCGGCCCGGATGGGGTTGGGCCCCTGGATAATGGGATTTTTGGGGTTCCGAAGGGTTAGGGCCCCTGGAATGGTTTGAGGCCCTGGTCTTGGGGGCCCCTGGACTGGGGGTTTGGGGGCAGCTGCTCCTAGGCCGCCCCTAAAGAATGCGTTTTGGGCCCAGGGTTTAGGGGCCCCCCTGAAATGGGGTTTGGGGCCTCTGGGTTAGGGGCCCTCGTAAAGGGGGTTTGTGGCCCTGGGGTAAGGCCCCCCAGACATGGGGTTTGGGGCCACTGGTTAGGGGCCTGGAAATGGGGTTTGGGCCCCTGGATATGTGGTTTTGGTCCCCTGGTGTTAGGGGCACCTGGAAATGGGGTTTGGGGGCACCAGGGGAGAGGCCCCTGGAAATGGGGTTTGGGCCCTGGAAAGGGGTTTTGGGCCCTGGTGTTTATGGGCCCCCTGGAACTGGGGTTTTGGACTTGGGTAGGGCCTGAATTCGGTTTTGGGGCGCGAGAGGGGTTAGGGGCCCTGAAATGAGGTGTTGGTCCCCTGCTTCGCAGACCCTGAAAATGGGGTTTTGGGGCCCCGGATACGGGGGTCTGGGGCACCAGGGGTTAGCC
>NC_133773.1:11310929-11333239 GCF_003597395.2 Chelonoidis abingdonii | reverse complement strand
GGGGCCACAGGCAGAAGAGGTGAGCGGGGGAGCTAGCTTCCCCAAGTGGCAGCTTCACCCACCGTCCATGACAGCAGGTAAGAGTGGGTTGGCTCCTGCACACTCAGGACACGCTGCAGTCTCCTTAGGCAGGGGCCATATTCACAGAGCCGAATGCGCCAGCACCGCACATTCTCCATGAGGGAGAGGGTACTGGGGTCTCTACGGGGAACTGTGACTCCGCTGCCGTGAGGCAGGCTAGGCGGCTCGGTATCCACTGCCTTGTCCCTCCCCCCAGGCTGAGAGCCCTGGCTCCCGTCGGGCATAGGGGCACAAGTTTAATAATAATACATAGGGCCCCATAAATCCTAAGGATGGCCCTGGCCTTGGGTGTGAGTGGCACATCCAGCAGAGTTCAGAGGTGCCCACCCGCATACAGTGCAAGCCCATAGCCTGAGGCTATGACCAGAGGGGGAGGCAGTTGCAACAACTTATTTGTCCAACCATTATTTCTTCTTTTCCAGCTCCTTGTAGCCAGGCCCAGTGCAGGCTGCTGGATCCTGCTGCGTGCACTGCCCCAGCAGTTTAAACCAGTCCGTAGCACAGGTAGGTCTTGTCTGCACTGGCCAGGGAAACTGTACTTAAACCTGAATAGCTAGAGAAGCATTAACATGGAGCCTGATCTTACCAAGGACTGAACATCTCCTGCAGAGTGCTGCTCAGCTCATGGGAAACAAAGATACTCAGCACCTCACAGAATCAGACTCCCAGTTTCCCTGACAATGTAGACTGGGCCTATGGGTGAATGAGTCCAGGAAGTGCAGATCTGTGCTGTTAAACATTTTGGGCCGATTCTCCACCCTTACAACATTATTTGTTAAGGAAAGGTAAAGCACCTGTAGTGCTGAAAGTCTTAAAATTCTGATTTGAGGACCGTAGTAACAGCCAGAGGCATTGACCTATTACAGGATTGGCGGGGGGGTGAGATTCTGTGGACTGTAGTGTGCAGGTCAGACTAGATGATCGTGATGGTCCCTTCTGGCCTTAAAAGTCTAGGGAGAGAATTTTAAAACCACGTTACTGACAATGAATTAAGATCAAGCATGGCATCAGCTTGCCATCAGTTATGCACCCTGTCTATAGATCAGTGGTTCTCAATCTTTTGTACTGGTGACCCCTTTCACATAGCAAGCCTCTGAGTGCGACCCCCCCCTTATAAATTAAAAACACTTTTTATATATTTAACACCATTATAAATGCTGGAGGCGAAGCGGGGTTTGGGGTGGAGGCTGGCAGCTCGGACCTCCCATGTAATAACCTCACAACCCCCTAAGGGTCCCGACCCCCAGTTTGAGAACCCCTGCTATAGATCAGAAACTGTTTTACAGAGAAGGAATTCTTTGCACTGGAATTTTTTCCCTACTCTTTCATCTCTGATAATATATTAAAATAATGTCAAATATTCTTTTAAATTAGCGGATGGCATCAGGGCTCTGCCCAGTCTGTTAGGAATGGCATATTTTTTTCTTCTAACAGTATTGCAGTCCCAGTGTTGCCATCTCTTACAACTTCATCACGAATTTCATGATATTCAATGCTTTGTTTAAAAACCCAGTTTCTGGAGTTGTGATTACTTTGAGAATCTCAGCATTCACTTTAAAAATAAGTTTCTAGCCCTCGTGGATATGAAGAAAGGCTTTAAAACGTGGCCCCTAAAGCCTATGACACCAGAAGGTAAAGAAAAGGAACCCAAAAGTTATCTTTAAAATCTCGTAATTTTGGGGGCCTAACTCATGAATTCTGAGTGCTTGAGACTGACAATATTGCATCCCCATGGTCTTCTCTTTCAACTGCTTCCAATTTAAGCATGTTTTTTTAAAGATTTGAAAAAATTCTCTTGGAGTTGTCTATGAATTTGTCATGGCTATGGCTGCTGTAGTGTTTGTCCCTTGTTTCTGTCCCTTGTGCCTGTCCTAGCTGGAAGAAAACCAAGTCTCCGATTCATAGATTGGGTATGTTTACACTACGAAATTAGGTCGAATTGATAGAAGTCGATCTTTAGAAAGCGATTTTATACAGTCAATCGTGTATGTCCCCACTAAGCGCAGTAGGTCGGCGGAGTGCGTCCTCACAACCGTGGCTAGCATCGACTCACGAAGTGGTGCACTGTGGGTAGCTATCCCACAGTTCCCGCAGTCTCCACCACCCATTGGAATTCTGGGTTAAGCTCCCAATGCCTGATGGGGCAAAAACACTGTTGTGGGTGGTTTCGGGTACATGTCATCTGTCACCCCTCCTTCGATGAAAGCAACGGCAGACAATCGTTTCATGCCTTTTTTCCTTGCAGACGCCATACCACAGCAAGCATGGAGCCCGCTCAGCTCAGCTCACCGTCACAGCTGCTATTGTGTACTGGGATGCTGCTGGCAACAGACGATGCAGTAGGTCTGCAAACCATCGTCATTCACCGCTTCCACTGCAACTCTGCTCTCCTGCTGTTGTAAATGAGCTCAGTTTCAATTGAGTAAATGATGACTGAGCTCAGTAGAGTAAATGAGCTCAGTCATCCACCGCTTCCGCTGCAACTCTGCTCTTCTGGTGCCATAAATCCACTTCGCAGGTCCTCTCGTCGATTGGTATAAATATCTATTCTTGTGGCATCTGTTGTCATCCACAGCTTCTGCTGCAACTCTGCTCTCCTGCTGTCCTGAAGACGTCATACCACGGCAAGCATGGAGCCCGCTCAGCTCACTGCTGCTGTTGTGAGCATTGTAAATACCTCGTGCATTATCCTGTAGTATAACCAGAACCTGCAAAAGCAGGCAAGGAGGCAATGACAGCGCGATCACAATAGTGATGAGGACTTGGACACAGACTTCTCTCAAAGCACAGGCCCTGGCAATTTAACATCCCTGTAACGGGGAAAATACCACAGCAGCCCAATATGGTAGCACTTAATTTCAGAAAGAGGGATTACATAACATAAAAATGAAGAAGTTAGTTAAACTGAAATTGAAAGGTACAGTGCAAAAAGTGAAATCCCTGCAAGCTGCATGGAAACTTTTTAAAGACACCATAATAGAGGCTCAACTTAAATGTATACCCCAACTTAAAAAAACATAGTAAGAGAACCAAAGAAGTGTCACTGTGGATAAACAACAAAGTAAAAGAAGCAGTGAGAGGCAAAAAGGCATCCTTAAAAAGTGGAAGTTAAATCTTAGTGAGGAAAATAGAAAGGAGCGTAAAGTCTGGCAAATTAAGTGTAAAAATATAATTAGGAAGGCCAAAAAAGAATTTGAACAGCCAGCCAAAGACTCAAAAAGTAATAGCAAAAAAAATGTTTACGTACATCAGAAGCAGGAAGCCTGCTGAACAACCAGTGGAGCCACTGGACGATCAAGAAGCTAAAGGAGCACTCAAGGATGATTGCGGAGAAACTAAATGAATTATTTGCATTTTTCTTCATGGCTGAGGATGTGAGGGAGATTCCCAAACGCGAGCCATTCTTTTTAGGTGACAGAGCTGAAGAACTGTCCCAGATTATTGCAGAACTGCTAACTTTAGTCTGTAACCTATCATTTGAATCAGCTTCCAAATGACTGGATGATAGCTAATGTGACACCAATTTTTAAAAAGGGCTCCAGAGATGATCCTGGCAATAACAGGCTGGTAAGCCTGACTTCAGTACCGGGCTAGCTGATTGAAACTATAGTAAAAAACAGACTTGTCAGGCACACAGATGAACATAATTTGTAGGGGAAGAGTCAATATTGTATTTGTAAAGGAAATCATGCCTCACCAATCTACTGGAATTCTTTAAGGGGGTCAACAAGCATGTGGACAAGGGGATCCAGTGGATATAGTGTACTTAGATTTTCAGAAAGCATTTGACAAAATCCCTCACCAAAGGCTCTTAATTAAAGTAAGCTGCCATGGGATAAGAGGGAAGGTCCTTTTATGGACTGGTAACTGGTTAAAAGATAGGAAAAAATGTTAGGAATAAATTGTCAGTTTTCAGAATGGAGAGAGGTAAGTAAGAGGTGTCCCGCAGAGGTCTGTACTAAGCCCAATCCTATTTAACATATTCATAAATGATCTAGAAAAGGGTAAACAGTAAGGTGGCAAAATTTGCTGATGATATAAAACTACTCAAGACAGTTAAGTCCCAGGAGGACTGCAAACAGCAACAAAAGAATCTCAAAACTGGGTGACCAGGCAACAAAATGGCAGATGAAATTCAATGTTGATAAATGCAAAGTAATGCACATTGGAAAACATAATCCCAACTATACATATAAAATGATGCGGTATAAATTAGCTCTTACCACTCAAGAAAGATCTTTGAGTCACTGTGGATAGTTCTCTGAAAATATCCACTCAATGTGCAGCGCCCAGTCAAAAAAGCGAACAGAGTGTTGGGAATCATTAAGAAAGAGATAGATAATAAGATAAAAAAGTACACCCACATCTTGAATACTGCATGCAGATGTGATCTCAAAGAAAAGATATATTGGAATTGGAAAAGGTTCAGAAAAGGGCGACAAAAATGATGAGGGGTATGGAACAGCTTCCTTATGAGGAGAGATTAATAAGACTGGGACTTTTCAGCTTGGAAAGGAGATGACTAAGGGGGGATATGACAGAGGTCTATAAAATGATGACTGGTGTGGAGAAAGTAAATAAGTGTTTTTTAGTCCTTCCTCATAACACAAGAACTAGGGGTCACCAAACTAAGTTAGTAGGCAGAAGATTTAAAACAAACCAAAGGAAGTATTTTCTCACACAACGCACAGTCAACCTGTGGAACTCTTTGCCAGAGGATGTTGTGAATGCCAAGACTATACCAGGCTTCAAAAAAGAACTAGATATGTTCATGGAAAATAGGTCCATCAGTGGCTATTAGCCAGGATGGACAGGGATGGTGTCCTTAGCCTCTGTTTGCCAGAAGCTGGGAATGGGCAATGGGATGGATCACTTGATCATTACCTGTTCAGTTCATTCACTCTGGGGCACTGGCATTGGCCACTGTCAGAAGGCAGGATACTGGCCTAGATGGACCTTTGGTCTGATCCAGTATGGCCGTTCTTCTGTTCTAAGGCCAGAAAATACCATTATGATCAGTCAGTCTGACCTTCTGCATAGCTCACAGGCCAAAGAATTTTACCCAGTAATTTCTGTATTAAGTCCATAACCTCTGTTTTGAGCTATCATCACTTCCTGCTCAGTTTAGGACAAAGGGCAGGGAAACAAAGCAGTACTGGTGTCACCAAATTTGGTTCAAGTTCTGCTCCAGTAGTCTATCTGGCAGAAAAATCAGTGTTGGTCTGTTCTTTAAGTCAGTAAAGACCAATATTTTGGGTCAGATCTGCTCCTGGAGCTAGGGGTTCAGCGCTATACAGACGGAATGGTGAGGCTGGAAACTGGACAGAGACTGACGTTTGAAATGAACACACTTACTCTCCCCAACAAGCAGCATTAGAGAGAGTTTGAACTCCCTTCCTTTCCCCAGCCAGTCAACTAACAGGAGTGGCCCAAGGAATGGTTGCAGGCAGTCACTGTTAACCAGGGGGAGAGTGCTAGCTGCCTGAGCTGAGTCCAGGAGGTGGGAGGTGAAGCAGCAGCCTAGAACAGGAGATGTGTAAAAAGCAGAGGAAAAGAGGTCTTTGGAGAAAGAGAGTGGGAAGGCTGGGACCAGGACTTTGACATTAACAATACTAGAGTGTAATACAACTTAAAACTAACTCTACCAGACCATTGGGATGTTCTGGAATATCAGCTGAGCAGTCTGGTCAGAAAAATGAAACTCAGACATGTGACTACGATAAAATGTTCTGCTTTATGTAACTGTTTCAGTGGACAAGTGGAAAGGCTGCTGCTACAAAACCTTTGTACAGTATCTGCTGTTACAAAACCTTTGTTTAGTATTTACAGTATTTTCTAAATATACTTATTAAGGAGGTACATTCTTTAAATTAAAAAGACAATGGCAAGATGAACATAATGAACAAATTGTTTTCCTTATCTGTAAATAACCAAAATAATTTTTAAAATGTGATTTATTTTTCATCTTTGATATTGTTTGTTTACTTTTGGCATTTGACTTAGTTTAGGGCTTGTCAACTTGCCCTGAAATAACTTTATTGTCTTTAAAACCAATATAGTTAAACTAACACGAGGGGTGTCTGGACAGCTTTATCTGGTATAAGAATGGCTAATTTCAGTTTAGCTTAAACAGGTTCCTAGTTGAATTAAACTAAACCAAAATAAGCCACTCTTAAACTGAAGTAAGAGTCGTTTGCACCACTAACTAAACAGGTTTAAATTCACACCATAAGTTATACTGTTGAAACTATCTTCTATAGGCAAAGAAACCCTTAGACAGTGGTTTCTACCTTCTCAGTTTCACTTCCTGGTTTTCACACACTAACAAAAGACTGCAAGCCAAGATTTTCAAAGGAGATTAGTGATTTTGGGTGCCCAACTCAAGACACCTTAAAAGGGCCCGATTTCCAGAAAGTGACTAATGCCCACCCTCTGAAAAACAGCCCTTCTCAAAAGGTGTCAAGCTGGACACTCAGAAATCAGGGAATCTAAAACTGCTAGCCACTTCTGATCAATCGTAACCTTCCCAACACTGTGGAGGAATGTTTTCATATTTTTAAATGCAGAAATCATGTTATTAGGATTTTGTAAAACATAAAAACAAACAATTTCAGGCTCAGCTCCTCAGCTGGTATAAATCAGTGTCACGTAATTGAAGTTCATTGAATAAGGTTGATTTATACCAGCTGAGGATTTGGCTCAGTGTTTCTAAACTGCATCTCCCATTAAATCTGTCTTATTGAAACTTCCCCAACCCTACAAATATTAAAAAAAAAAAAAAAATACACTGCTTTTCAAAGATATTTTAAACTGCAAACCCTAAATAAAATAGATGTCCATAACAAATTGACATCATTTTCATATAAATTCCATGCGTTAGGAAAAATAATGCCACATATTTGATTTGAAAGTGAAACTATTGTGGCTGCAAGCTGGCAATACAATAATACAGTATCCCATTACTGCTCCCAGGAGAACAGTGGTCACTGAGTTTCTGAAACCAGCTGCGCAATCAGTTCCTTGGCATCCTTCATGCTGGAAGAGATCTCGGAGCCATCCTCTGCAACGTGGGTTCCAATCAGGAACATCTTTCTCTCATCTCCCATTTCAGACAATGCCAGAGCATCATGAATATCTGTGATGCAATAGGCACCTTTGAGATCCTGACCAACAAAGACAAAACAACTCTGTTACTTGCATCCCTTATAAACACCAATTATGCCATTCAGTCTCTGAGGCAAAGACCAGTACATCTGGATAATTGAGAGTGAATACTGTGAATTGAGGGGAAGATTTTCAAAAGTGCCTAATGGATTTCAGAGCATAAATTCCTATTGTCTCTGTGATTTGTGCTCCCAAAACCCTTTGATCTTTTGAAAATCTGGCTAGCTCCATTCTAATTTTTCTGTAGCATGAAAGCATACAATCCAAGGGCATGATCCTGTTTTATGCTGTTACAATGTCTCTGACACCAAGGCCCATCCCTGAACTTGAGAGTCCCCACTGGTAATGTGACCCAGTGGATTTCTGGAAGTGCAACCCATCCGACAGATGCATGGCCCAAGTAAAAGTCAAGTTGTTAGAAAATCTGAGGCAAAGCAGAAGAAACAAACGGGTTTAGTAAGATAAGAGTATCTTGTTTTAGAAAAAAAACAGGCATTTTCTTTGTCATATTGATATAATATGGGTGTGATTCAATTCAGGGCACAGAGTAGCCAAGGAATACAAAAAAGTTATCTTCTGTATTTTAGTGCACTAAGTAGGAGAAAATATGTCTAGCTGAGAGAAAGCATATTACAGTTTCCATGTTCCTTCAGCTACGCACCCATTCTATGAAACACAAAGTGCCTAATATAAAAAATCATTTGGGATCCACTAAATGGACCCTAGTAGGTAACGTGAAACATATAGATAAATGCCCTCCCGCCCCTAAATTAAATAATATTTTCCCATGACACTGTACAGACACATTGCTGAGCTTTCAGGTCCAAACTGTCAACCGGGATTAGCCAGTTCTCCATTTTTGCACCTGCAAATTGCACACACAATTTCACATGTGAAATTATTCACATGCCCACTTAGGTCATATGGATATCTAAGCACCTGACCTAAACTGTGAGTGCAAAACCAATCCTGAGATTGTTTTCATCTGCAATTGGGAAGCACGAAATTGAAGACCAGCTTGTGAAATACCTGGCCTTTAAAGATTCAAATGTGTTTGGAGAGAGTTACGTTTCCCTTTTACCTGTTTATTGGCTAGGATCACCACGGGCAGAGTGGAGTCATTTTGGATCAACTGATGAAGAAGCTGTTTAGCCAAAGGGAAGCGCTCATGATCTGCTGAATCCACAACGTATATCAGCATGAGAACCCTAGGCAGGTACATCTTCCAATAGGAACGCAAAGATTCGCTGCCCCCAACTGAAAGAGAACAGTATGGCAGAGCACTCTGTTAGTAACCCAAGCAATGCAGCTACAAGATATGCAATGTGAACACAAGATATTCAAAATAGAGAATATTTGATTTTATGTACTTTTGTTATCACTTAACAGTTCCTAAATATAAAGGCACCTAATCAAAATATTATCCTCCTATTTTTCAAATGTTAAGCTGTCCTCATTCTCTCTCTCTCTGTTTGTTGGGGAAAAGGGAGTAAGGGAAGCTAGACAGAATAGCAGATTCTCTCCCTGAAAACATTCCTACAAAAGGCTATGTCCAAGTGCTTGCTCTTTATTAAGGCCTAACATTTTCAAACATTTCCTCTAGTTCTGGGGGTCTCTCGGTTTGGCTATCTGACTTGAGAAACCCCGGATCTGTTTCTTTCAGAAATGCTGAGCTCTCCCTACCACAGTCAAGATGCACAGCCATAGCTGCTTAAGAAGAAATTCCCAGTGAACTCACAGAACTATTCCTGTATTGCTTCAGATACATTTTACTGACCCTAATATCTTCTGGATCCTGACTTAAGCTGTCTCCAGTATAAGGGCTGCAACACTATACCTCCCAACTACTCAGCTGAGTTACCCACCAGCAACATAACTGAGCTCAGCCTGCTCCAGTCTGCAAAGAGGACTTTTGCATTGCCTGTGGATTTCAGTAGGAGCAGTCCCACAGTACAAGGGGTCTATCACAGGTATGATCATGCACTGCTACTCTGTGCAGCTTGCCTGATCCACTCTTTCAAGACACCAGAGGATCAGAATGTACAAGCTTCCTCTTAGGCAAACTTCAAAGTCAGTGTAATGCTCAAGTGGAGTCTGATGTATATTAAGGAACATCTAGTCTGATCTTCTGTTTAACACAGGCCATAGAATTTCAACTAATTACTAACAGAGTGCTGAAAAACAGAATGCCTCTGTGGATTATTACAACTATAAATATATTGCATTTATAGCATGCTTTGCAAACATGGGGGCCAAATATTTCACAAATAGTCACTGAGTTGGGCCCCTGTCCTTCCAACATAAGACATCTGGGGCTTGATTTTCAGAGGTGCAAAACTCTGATTAGAATGGAGGCTGTGGGTGCTCTGCACCTCTGGAAATCACGCCCCTTGGTGCATCATGGTGGCTAAAGTGAGCATGCACATTTGCAAACATAAGCCTGACTGATCCTCACAATCACACTCAGAGGTAATACACAGATAGGGAGATTGACATACAGAGGGGAAGAGGGTTTTTCAGAGCCATAAAGGGGAAAAAGCCAACATCAGAGCCAGTTGTGTGTTTTTTTGTTTTTTTTAAATAGGAGACATTCCTATCTCCTGAAACTGGAAAGGACCTTCAGTCCAGCCTCCTGCGTTTACTAGCAGGACCAAATACTGATTTCTTGCCCCAGATACCCTCCTCAAGGATTGAACTCACAACCCTGGGTTTAGCAGGCCAATGCTCAAACCACTGAGCTATCCCTCCTCCCTGTCCTGTGTTCAAACCCAACCTTTCTACTCTGCTTGACACTTCCCAGCCCCAGGTGCCTGTTGCAGCACCAGCACCTCTCGGCTCAGAGAAGCTGTTCTCCTGGGGGAGCCCAGCTGAATGGCAAGAGGCACTGCTTCAGGGATAGTCCACACTATATCAGCACAACTGCACCGCTGTAGAAGGCCTGAAGATGTGCTATGCTGACAGCAGAGCACTTTTATATCAGCATAATTATTCCACCACAACGGTGTGGACACTGCTTTAAGTCAACATAACTTGCGTCACTCGGGGTGGCTTTTTCACACCCCTGAGCGACACAAGTTACATCAACTTAAGTGGTAGTGTAGACAAGTCCTAGGTCTGGACACATGGCTTCCAAAGTCCCTCCTGTATCTGCTCCACAGGGTAGTGTGACGAAAGAGCTAGGAATAAGATCTGGGTTCTCCCGCATGGCAGGGCACAGCAGTATATGCACTGAGGAAGCACAATCCTGCACCTACTGTGCATCCAGATTCCCACAGACTTCAACTGGGATACAGGGTTAGGCTATTATACATACTGTATAGTACACAGGTAAGCCTGGACTATACAGCTAAACACACAGTCACCCAACCGGCTTCTCACTGCATGTGTGGGGATCATGTGGATTGTGGGATGCCCCTTGCACCTCAGCAGTGGTTTTGCTACATTGTATTTGTATATCTGAACTCACAGGGCATTCACACAATTGTGGAACAAGCGTTGGTCCCCCTTACACACGAGATCAGCCATCTTGGGTACTACTGTGGAGTAACTGAGGCCTGGAAAACAGCAGCTTGTTTTTAGATGTCTTCACCAGACCTTTGTACCTCAAGTTAACTGACTGTCCATTAACTCAAGGTACTTTAACACACTGAATGTTTGTAGCTTGGCAGAGCAATTTTCCTGGGACAAATGACAATCGTTTGTAGCCTAGAACAAACGAGACTTTCAGAAGAGACGCCTTCACTAGGACAAAAGGTGTGTTCTTAACTCAAGTGAGCTCAGGCCTGGGCTACACTTACAGGTTCTGCCAGTTTAACGTATCTTCTGCTGTGGGCACGGCTATATTGGTATAAAAGTGCTTCTACTAGTATAGCTTATGCCAGTTCAGAGCAGTGGCATGGCTAGGAGTGGAAATTTGGGTGGGCCCTGACTGTTGGGTGGACGGGCAATGACAGATGGTGGTAGCTCAGCTTTTTCCCCAACGCCACAACTATGCCCTGGTTCAGAGAACGAACACAAGCTACTCCAGCATAAACTGGAGCCTGGGCTCTTGCCCAGGCTCCAGACCCAACTCAGCTGCTTTTCTCTGTGGCTAGTAGGGATTTGGGCTAACACCCACGTAAGAGCCCAGGTTAACTGTGCAGTGAAGACAGACCAAAAGTTAGCTTATTCAAGTTAAGAACACACCATTTCTCCTACTGAACACCAGGCCAAGATGTTCACAATCTTGAGTTAATTGGCAATTAATTAACTCAAGGTAGAAAAGCCTTCAGTGCAGACCAGGCCTGTGATGTCAGCATACAACTGACTTCAAATCTTTTGCATAATGTTTCATATTGGTCAAAGGGGTATGGAATTCTTCACCAGCTGGCTGCTTGTTTGCGGGGAGGAAGGTCACGTCTGCTTAAATGCAGGGCCCTGTCTATTTATTGGGCACCAAGCTGGATCTAAAATCTGCAGCAAGGGCCAGGGTCCAGTGCAGACTAGAAATTTTAGAGCAGCTTCAGGTACATTCGATAAAGGAGGATTCCTTGAATTAAACACAAACACAGATAACACCAGCCATGATGATATCTTTGATTTATACTGATTTGAAAGTCAGTCCGTTTTATGCAGCTTCTAGATTTTCAGCAAGCCCTGGAATTTTCTTCTGAAAACACAGACCTGGCCACAGAAGTTGTGGAGGGAGGCTGGAAGGTTTGGGAACTGCAGAAAAACAGCTTGGATTGGGGCACGCAGGAAGCAGTGGAGACTTTTTGCCCCAGGGAGGAGACTTCCCTGTTTTAAGGAGGGGACAGAGATCCCTTGCTCCCCAGCCCAGAAGCTTTTCACCAGGAATCACACAACCCCCAAATTCCTCCCTCCTGGAGTTCTACCAGACTAGAGTGGCAAACCAGGCCCTTGATCTTAATAGGTTTATTTCCTCTAGGAGAACCATTGCACATGCTGCAAGGGTTTTGCAGCTAGAAGCTCTTTGTAGTTCCCAGCATCCTCTTCTGAGAACAGAGACCTCAGAAGGAGAGTCTCCCTAGCCATTTTCAGAGCTCCAAAGGGAAAGCTTAAAAGATTTATTCTAATTGCATCACTAAAAATGACAGGTTTCAGAGTAGCTGCCGTGTTAGTCTGTATCAGCAAAAAGAACAGGAGCACTTGTGGCACCTTAGAGACTAACAAATGTATTTCAGCATGAGCTTTCATGGGCTGCAGCCCACTTCATCAGATGAATAAAATGGAACATAAGGTAAGAAGATATATATACATACAGAGAACATGAAAAGATGGAAGTACCCATACCAACTGTAAGAAGCTAATTAATTAAGAGAAGCTATTGTCAGCAGGGGAGAAAAACTTTAGAAGTGATAATCAAGATGGCCCATTTCGGACAGTTGACACGAAGGTGTGAGGATACTTTACACATGGAGAAAAAAAATCAATTAGTGTAATGACAGAGCCGTTCCCAGTCTCTGTTCAAACCTAAGTTAATGGTACTGTCATAAAAAGATAGTTAAGGGTTAATGTCTCTTTTACCTGCAAAGGATTAAGAAGTTCACCTAGCCCAGCTGACACCTGACCAGAGGAACCAATGGGGGAACAAGATGTTTCAAAAGGAAGGAGGGATCTAAGCTGATAGTTAAGCTTAGAGGTGTTCATGCAGGTCCCCACATCTGTATCTAAAGTTCAGAGTGGTGACAGGTATCTAGTTTGCATATTAATTCAAGTTCAGCAGCTTCTCGCTGAAGTCTGTTTTTGAAGCTTTTCCGTTGCAAAATTGTCACCTTAACGTTTGTCACTGAGTGACTAGAGAGGTTGAAGTGTTCTCCTACTGGTTTTTGAATGTTATGATTCCTGATGTCAGATTTGTGTCCATTTATTCTTTTGCATAAAAAATGATGCATCTTATACAGGATATGTAATCAGTTATGAAGCTGTTATCTGAGAGTCCGATAATGTACTTCTGGACCGAGAGGATGCAGACGCATTAGAATGCATGGGAAAGCAAAATTATTACAAGGGAAGTTCCATTTTTTTCCAATTTATGGTACTTACCTGGCCCCATTTAGCACAGTACCTGAGCACCTCTCCCCTCCATCAGGTAAGGAAGTGCTATTGGTCCAACTTTTTATAGACTGAAAGGCCAGAAGGGACCACTGTGATCATCTAGTCTGACCTCCTGTATAACACAGGCCAGAGAACTTTCCCCAAATAATTCCCATTTTACAGATGGGGAGCCTAAGTGTTACACGCACACAGCCTAAGTGGTCTGCCCAAAGTCACACAGAGTCTGTATCAGAGTAAGGAATTTACCCAGATCACTCAAGTCCTAGGCTTGCCCTAGCCACTGGGCCATCCTTCCTCTCTCTAAATCCCTTCTGCCTCATGAATGCTAAGGATTGCTGTGTCCTTTAAATCCTACTCTGTCACCAGGAGTCAGGTGCTCCCACTCTGGAACTATTACAGTGGCTTCTCCCACAGACACATTATTAATTGCTATGGAGATAATGACACAGGGGCACACAAATTTTAAAGGTATTTAAGCTCCTAGTGGTATTTTTGAAAGTACTTATATGCCTAAAAAGCCAGCTGGATAACGAGATTTTTAAAAAAATAGCAATTTTTTTATTGAACGTAATTTTTTTAAAAGAAACAAAGTATATCCGTTCAAACAAATCTCATATAATGACAATTCCGGTTAAGGCCTAAACTTTACTATAAACTATTTAAATTATTTTCATTACATAAAAAAAAAATATTCAAGCAATACTTGTTTGCTGCCAAGTTTTAAAGAAAGTCAGACCACTGAACTGGTGTAAGTCTCTGGCTAAGCAGAGTTTGCTGAAGTGCTAAACAGCAGTAGTGCGAGACAGCAGTAGCCTCTTCTGCAGGTGCAGAGAGAATATTTTCTTTATTTCAGTTTATTCAATTAGTTCAGTTAAATGACTAGCTCATTCAAAGTTAAAAAAACAACTAGGAGCTGAAAAAAGGAAGAAAGTTTGTTTACCTATCTATGAATAAAACTGAAGCATGAGAGGTTGAGATCTGCTAGTTCTAAAATCTTGAAGGACATGGTGACCAGAATCAATCAGTTCAATGCACTAGCTATAGATCATTCTTTCTTTGTTTATTAAATCAGTTTTAGAAACAAAACATGTTTTGATCAGCTTAATTTTTTCCCCTCACGAATCTAGCAAGGTAGTTTTATTTAGCTAACAGAACATTTTAAAATGCTGATTTTGTGCATTTAATTAAATTCCACTTTCCATCCAAATGCAGCCTGACATACATCACAAGTAAACAAATAATTATAATCTAGTAAAGGAGAAATGTGTCCATATATTCTAACATAATAAAAAGAAGTAAAAATTAAGAATCTGAGTAAATGTAAGCAAAGCTATAATATTGCTTAAATAACTATGTATAGCTATGGTATATTCTCCTGGTTAGCAAAAAAGTAGTACCAAAATATACTTCAGCCTTTCTTTAGGAATATAACTAAAAAGTACAAATACAAAACAAAATTAAAACTGATTATTTAAATCAAAGCTTCCTGCTTGCTGATTTAAATCACTGATTTAAAAATCAACTGACCTTGCACAGACACTTTTGAAAATCCCATTAGGCAACTGAATACCTTTAAAAATCTAGCCCTGTATTTTCTAAATACTGGATTTCTGTTTGCTTGGTTCCTTTTAGTTCTCATAAAAGATGCTGGCCTGACAGATTAGGAAATTTCTATTTATCCACCAACAAGGTAAATAGGTAATTCCATAAACTATACACTGCCCTGCCAACACGCCTCACCCGTTCTAGAGAACAGAACCCTGTCTCTATGTACATTCAGTTATTACTATAGGTGGAGCATGAGCAAAGTTATGTAAGGGTTTCCATTCTGTTGCTTACAATTTGTTCATCTTTTCTGTTCTGGCTGAATATAGGCAGGGTTGTTCTTCATCAGGGAGTGACATTGTTCTGCTTAAATTTTAGTCAAAACACATCAGTAGTTTCCAGAATAAAGAACATGGAAAAAAATACATCTTTTCAATTATCAAGAAAAGAAAGTGCAAACTTTCTCTAACAGCTCTAGCACATAGTAAGAACTAGACATTTGGGGTAGAGATAATCCCGTGGTTAGAGCTGGACCTGCCTTTTGGTGGTTATGATCTGTCAAAGTTATAAGTATTTTTAAAATGTGCTTGGAACATGTGTGCTGGATTTGGTAATGCGGTTTTAACGTTTGCCAACATTCTCCTGGTTCAGCATGTGTGCATAACATAGAAAATACCACAGACCACATAAGTAAATAGATTAGATAGAGAGGTACAGATTTGACTGACAGAAACTGAACGAAGACATCTCATTTCACAGAGGTCACTAAAGAGCCACCAGTTAGCAATAAACTTCAGTTACTACCAGCCGGGCCTGGATAGGAAAGGGCACCTCTGAAATGAAAGGTTCTGTCAAGTATTGCCAGTCACCTGAACCAAGCAGTTCCACTCTACAGAACTGCTTTGGATATTAATATAATGCATGCTTTGGGCTCAGCCAGAGCATCCTCCACTTCCTTCCAAGTCAATGGAAGGTGCATGTGCTAAATACCTCTCAGTGGATGGTTTGAGGATCAGGGCCCTATTAAGTAACTGCTTCAGTCGGATATTATAAATAACCTGAATGTATTATAGCCAGAAACAAAGTTCCTTGACTGTTTTCATACACTGAACTATTGTACATTTTTCCCAGTGAAAATTAAGTTTTTAAAACCTCTGAAGTGGTCATAGCAGTTTTTTGTTTGTAGACTCAGTCTGCATGCAGAGTCTACCCTGTCTGGAGGAAGGAAAGGATTAGCCAGAGTTCAAAGGAGCTCCATCACAACAGAAATTAAGAATTAGAACAGTTAGAGTTCCTGTGGTTTTTAAACTTTACAAACATCAGAGATTCCTTATTCTGCCTAGCCTTAGAGTGATTGCCTAGCCCTCGTCCCAACACTGTACTTAGCTAGACATATTCTCTAGTGAAAAACACTAATTCACAGCTGTAAAACAAACTTTCTTCAACAGTGTCATTGTCTGGAGTTACATTAGCATTCTCTCACACTCAGCCAAAGTCATCCCTAGTGTAACTTCACTGGAGCTATGCCAGAAATGAATTTGGCTCCATATTTCCATTTAGTGTATGTGCACACACACATGCACTTTGATGCCAATGTATTTTCTTAAGCAAGGAAAAATGTAGGAAGATGTAATCCGTTAATAAGCACTGTAGCTGTAGCGTCTTTACAGTGTCCCAGAGGACAGTGTGATAGCACATCTCTGAAATTGGAAGGATTAAAAATGGAGGGTTTATAGAGGGATGGTTAGAAAAAGGGGAGGTTGTGGTTATGAAAAAAATAATACACCAACTATGTACCCAGCAAGATAGAAAGAGGACAGATAGATATTTGGTTACCTTTTATTTTATACTCGGAAAAACTAGTGCAAAAAACCCATCCATTTTTTTGAATAGTACCATTTGATAGACACGCCTGGTCTGTTAAATAGGTGTATAGAGATTTCACTCAATTTAATAAAATCACTAGAAATGACACGTTGTAGGTGTTGTAATGACAGGGGCGGCTCCAGGCCCCAGCACGCCAAGCGCGTGCTTGGGGCGGTATGCCACGGGGGGCACTCTGCCAGTCACCGGGAAGGCGGCAGGCAGGGTGCCTTCAGCGACATGCCTGCGGAGGTCCACCAGAGCTGCGGGACCAGTGACGGGCAGAGCGCCCCCCGCGGCATGCCGCCGTGCTTGGGGTGGTGAAATGTCTAGAGCCGCCCCTGGTAATGACGCTCACTCACCCCGTTAAACAGAAAAGTCTAATGACTATATTCCTGTATAATGTCTCTTTAGACAAAAAACTCGCTGCTGTAATGATTATTTTGTTTCTGACACGTATGTGGCAAGGACCTGTAAACTTGTTAAAACTTCCTAAATAAATTATTAGAAAAACAAAGGGTCTAAGAGTTCTTCCTAAAGCAAAGTTCCCATTAAATATAATGAGAGTTTTCCTTATGTTACTTATTAAAATGCACGCACTTACTTTCCAAGAATTCCATCTTGGCTTCTTCGGTGTTGATGCAGACCGCATTGATGCCCTCTGTGGGAGCTGTACTTCGCTTCACATGACTTGTGGCCAGTGAGTGGAGAACACTGGTTTTCCCCGCTCCATCCAGGCCCAGTACTAATATCTGTTTGCTTTGGGGTTTTCCCTGTGAAATAAGGAGAAGCATGTTCACTAGTGCAGCAGGAAGAGGGTGAGTAGGCTATTCAGCATACACATCTGCAGAGAATCACCCTATGAAGCATTAAACGTTTTGAGGGCTAGCATACAAGGAACCAAGAGAACTAATCTGTCTGAGTGCGGCTATAAGAGAAAACCCCCAAATATTAGTCAAACTCTAGCAAGATGAATGCAGTAGGGGCCTATGCCAGCACTAGGAATAGAAAGGCTCAGAAGCGCAGGGCCATCCTTCGGCATATGCAGCATACACGGCTGCATAAGGCACCTGAAAATTTGGGGCACCCCCTGGGTCTTGGTGTCCATCCTCCTACCTCTTCTTATCCCTGTTCTGACCCTTCCTGCAAGCTCCCACAGCCAGCTGCTGCAGCCTGGGGAGTCATCCTCCGGAGAAGGTCTAGTAACTTAAAAGTGAAAAAGCTTCCAGCCTGCGAGACCTATTAGCACAACAGTGAAACTGTTAAAGAGCCATTCAAGTGGTAATGAAGCCATTTAACAGGATTTGCCAACTCCCAGGTAGATACTGTCAGTTTCTGAATTGACTGACAAAACCAGTTGTGCATCACTGTCATATTTACTCAGAACAGGTCAGTCTACAGGACTATAGTTTAAAATTTGCTTTAAAAATATTTCATCAGTGTGTTGCTGAAGATTATAAAATCACATCTCTAAAAAATCCTTGCAGAGATTTTTAGATGCACAATCTGAGTATTCATCTTTAGTCTTAAATGCTTGGATCTTCAGACATAGTTTTTTTAAATAAATCCTTCAAAAGACCCTCCTGATCTAAAATACACATTTTAATTGTAATTACTATGGTAGAAAAAACTTGCTTCCAAAGTCTCCCTGTCCTTCCTGTCCAGCCCTTTCTCCCCTCACTCCCTGCTGAAGAGAGCCCTTAAAGAGACAACACCCCTTTCCTGCCAGATCGCTGGACAAAACAAGTTTCCCTTTCTTTACTTCTATCTGATGAACTAGTTTTAAAAGAACCCACTAGCAAAATCAGCAACTTAGTAAGAGATAAAATCCTTTGTTATGCCTAAAATCTTTGGAAACAAATTTTCTAAAGTTGGTGAAATTTCATAAACATATCTGTTGTTATGGAGATCACACAGTAAATTAGTGCTCCCTTTTTCTAAAAGCAGTGAACACTGTTATGAACACACTAAACCTCTGTGACTGATTAATTTCAAATAATGTCTTTGTTTCAGTGAGTTAAATATGCAGTAATCTGGAATGAGTACTTTATGAAGACTTAAGAGTACATTTAAAATATAAAATCAGTTTAGAAATGCTGATTAAGAAAATGTAAAACAGAGAAGAGCTGCATCATGTATTCCATAATATTTAATGTTGTATTCAGCAGGACAGCTGACTTGCCCTTACTACAAAGTCTTTGCAAATAAATCTCTGACAAACTTCAGGGTACATCAAAAAACCCATTACTGACATATTTTATTCCCAAGTGTAGTGCTTGTAATTAGGTATCTTCTGCATGTCCAGTCTTCAGCTTCTGGCAGGCAGTAGAAAACATGCTCCATTTTCTTTAGAAAGAAATTGCAGAAGAATGTTTTTTCAAATGTCATTTGCTTCAATTGAGTTCAAGGATTTGGCTGGAAGGGGGTGATCGGTGGGCGGGGGAGAGAAGAGGGAGACTGTGGGGAGAAGGTGGGGCCTGGGTAGAGTGGGGCGGGGCCTGGGGCAGAGCAGGGGTGGAGTATGCGTGGGGCCACAGGCAGAAGAGGTGAGCGGGGGAGCTAGCTTCCCCAAGTGGCAGCTTCACCCACCGTCCATGACAGCAGGTAAGAGTGGGTTGGCTCCTGCACACTCAGGACACGCTGCAGTCTCCTTAGGCAGGGGCCATATTCACAGAGCCGAATGCGCCAGCACCGCACGTTCTGCACAGCCACAACTGTGACCCTCCGCTGCCGTGAGGCAGGCTGGGCGGCTCGCTATCCTTTGCTGCCTTGTCTCTCCCCGCCCCCAGGCTGAGAGCCCGGGCTGCCGTCAGCCATAGAGTACAAGTTTAATAATACTGCATAGGGCCCCATAAATCCTAAAGACGGCCCTGCAGAAATGTGTCAAATTAGACCCTCATCCTGCAAATAGCTATGCATACGCTTTCTTTATACGCTGAGTAACCCCACTGCCTTCAGTGGGACTACTCAAAGTGTGTGAAGTTAGCTTGTTGCAGGGACTTTATAGAGACATCGTCAGTTTGTTTGGAACTCTTTCCGTTTTCCAACATCCCAGTCATTCTGTAAAAGAGACCGCTCCCTGCCTGCACGGTGAGTCAGACACATTGGTGCTCCTACAGGTTTCCCAGCCCGCATTAGCAGAATACTGCCATGGCTTTTGAAACAAAACATCTTAGTCTCCTTTAAATAAAGGCACCCTTTAAGAAGCCTGAAAAATAAGTGTTTCTCTACCAATATCAATGTATTCTGCTTGGCAAATGCCTGTGTCTTCTGAGCTTCGAATGTATCTAGATTAATATATTCACATCCATTTAAGTAGGGATAGCTCAGTAGTCTGAGCATTTGCTTGCAAAACCCAAGGTTGTGAGCTCAGCCCTTGAAGGGGCCACTTAGGGATCTAGGCAAATATCTGTCTGGGGATTGGCCCTGCTTTGAGCAAGGCGTTAGATTAGATGACCTCCTGAAGTCCCTTCTATGCCTGGTATTCTATGACCTTCAATACACACTTAATATCATCAAGCCAAGCCTTTGTTTGTGAACTAGCGTTATCAGTTAGCCCAGCACAGCTACTGGAATATTGTTTGTCGCTGCAGAAAGAACAAAGGTATATTGTGTTCTTGTAGAATCTGATTAATCTGACTTGGCACTTAGTTTGTTTTTACCAGCTGTTCAGAACTGGACAGGGCTTTTGCTAGCTAGTCCCTCCTCCCATTTTTTTTTTTAAAGGAGGACATCAGCATTTCTCTTTCACTGCAATGCAAGTGAGAGCCTCACAAACTGTGTATGTGCTGTGAGACCCTGGTGTGTGTTATCCCAAAGGGGTCACCACCAGTGATGGGATGAGGCGGAGGGACATATGATCCTGATCCTTACACTAGATGGCAAGGATGGCACACACAGGCATGGACAAGAGCCCTATGCACTGCTTACGGCTATTGCTACAGGGTTATTTTTAGAAGGAGAGACCAGACCCATTCCCCCTTCTCCTCTCCCGCTGGTGCGTTTGCTCAAGTGGTCCTCAGACTAGGATCCCCAAATAAATCGATGCCTCCCCAGCAGCTCCCGTGAGGCTCGGCAAGAGCAAGGACCACTCCCCAGGATTCTGGGGGCCAGCCACACCAGGTTTCGTGCAGCCCCACATGGCTCATTTCTCACTGATGAGAAAACACGAGATCCGCCGAGCACACGGTGAGAGCAGGCAGAGCCGTCCCCCCATCCAGGCATGTGGGGGAAGGTAGGCTGACAGGAGACGGCCTGTGTCTCTGGTTAGAGGGGCTAGAACAGGATAGTGGAGGCTACCCAGGATGGTTTGATCTCCATGAGCCTCCTGGTTCCAGCCCCCAGCTGCTCCCCATGACCCCTCTCACCTCCTGTGCTGGCAGGGCACTGGGCACCCAGCCACCTCCCCCCAGCTGCGCCATGCGGCCTGTTCCCAGCTGGGGCCAGGGGATAGAGGGTTGAACTAGAGAGGCAGTTTGGTCACCCACCATTGCTCTGCAGCACAACCCTTGCTGGCCTGGAGGAGCAGCTGCAGGAGGCTCCGTGCCACCCCACCGCTCGGGGCCTGTTGAGCAGGGATGAGGGGCCACTGGGTGCATGAGCATCACCTGGGATGAGCAACACTGAGCAGCGCTGGATGTGGGAGTCACACCATCGCAGAGGTGTAGGCACACGGTTGTGTATTACAGCTGGCACTGCAAAACCCAGCGTGCTGTACGCCCCGCCATGCTCATTCTCTGGTGCTGCAGCAGCTGGCTATCTTCCTTCTGAAATGACGGGTCTCTATGGCATGCAAGTGTTGAAGATCCCATGCTGATTTTGGTCAAAGTGGGGGTTTGAGCCACTGTCCTTGGCCACAACAGTACCTTCCTGCACTGCTCTCAGCATGCTGCCTGCTCTACAGTATGTTGCAGACCTCCCATGCAGAAGTGGGTCCTATTTATATAGTTTCTTAAGGGCCTTGGACTCTATTTGGATGTAATTTGTTTTTTTGCAGATGGGCTCAATGCTAGATTGTAGCCCAATGAAATCTGTTCTGGTGTCAGCTTTCTGAGCTCTCTGTGCCACTCACACAGCTTTTAGCTCTAAAATCATCCTTGTGTAGCAAGACTGGTCTTTACCACCTGAATTTCTGTCACTATTTAACGGACGATCTTCCGTCACTATTTAAACGAATGATCGCTAGCACTGTTTTGTTGCTAATGCAGATGTTTTGCACCCACAGTTGGCTTTTGGGTACCCATAGAACTCTCTGTATATCCCATAGCAAATAACACAGAAGAGAATAGAAAATTCGTACCAGCTGTCCCAAGCACAAGAATATAATAATGACACTTAGACCCAGATCCTCAAAGGTATTAGACACCTAACTCCCATTGCTTTATCATTTATCCGGATCTTAGCTCTTTTCGTTCACAGATCTCAAAGGAAGGGTGTCATAAACAGATAGCTAAGGGTTAATGTTTCTTTTACCTGTAAAAGGTTAACAAAGGGAACCACACACCTGACCAAAGGACCAATCAGAAAACCGGATTTTTCAAAGCTCAGGGAGGGAATATTTGGGTGTGTGTCCCCTTTGTCTGCTCTCTCTGTTCTCCGGT
>NC_133773.1:11299425-11310392 GCF_003597395.2 Chelonoidis abingdonii | reverse complement strand
GGGAGGAGGTTGTTTTCCCTTTGGTGTGAGACTCAGGGCCTCTGAGTCTTGGGGTCCCCCAGGGAAGGTTTTGGGGAGACCAGAGCGAGCCAAAACACTGGAATTTTTGGATAGTGGCAGCGATATCAGATCCAAGCTGGTAATTAAGCTTGGAGGTTTCATGCTAGCTTCTCATTTTATGAACGCTAAGGTTCAAATCTGAGTAGGAAGCTACGATAAAGGGACATATCCTTATCCCTGTTCTGTACAGATAAGAGAAATGAATGATTCATATGGTAACACAGTTGGTCTGGCAAAGCTGAGTCTAGAAGCCAGGTCTCCTGACTCCCGGTTCACTGCCCTGCCCATTTAGGGTGACCAGATATCCCAATAGTATCGGGACCTCCGGATATTCAGGGCTTTGTCTTATATAGGACCCCATTACCACCACCACCCCGATTTTTACACTTGCTAGGTGGTTGGCCTATGTCCACTATACCATGCTGCTTTCCCGCCTTGTAAATAGTAGAATACTTAATAACATTGATGAAAACATTGAAAATATAGGACTGTATCAGCTCTAATGGAGACAGCCACAGCTCCTATTTATTTCAATGGGAGTTGAGCCCACTTATCCAGTGCCAGTCTGACTCATAGCCTTCAGAGCGTTATATGCATGGGAGTAAATAACAGACCCTGACACTACCCTGCTCTTTCATTCCACCAGCACATCAGCCTTGAGTTCATTGCTGCCAGCAGAGGCACCAGTTGCCTGGATGACTGGTTACTGCAGTAAGTGCTAAACACCTGATTTATCTATTTAACTGCTACATGGCACAGAAAGCCATTTTGGGAAATCTGAGCTTAAAAGAATCATGGCCTAATAAAAATGCAAGGGAGTTGGGAGCTGGGAAGATCAGCCTGGTATTTTGCTCCTATCATATAAACAAAGGCTGGGAAGGGAGCTCAAGAGGGCATCTAGTTCTTCTCCCCACGCTGAGGCAGGAGTGAGTATTCCTGGACAGGCGCTTGTCTAACCTCTTCGTAACAGCGTCCAGTGCAGGGATCCCACACCCTGATTTTTACACTTGCTAGGTGGTCAGCCTATGCCGACTCCTGTTCCAGTGCTTAACCATCCTTAGAGTGAGAAAGTTTTTCCTTGTGTCTAACCTAAATCTGCCTCACGATAAACTAAGCTGAGTACTTCTTGTCTTACCCTCAATAAACACACAGAACAATTCAAGCCATGTAAACTGCCTTCTAGATTCCCAGTGTGACAAGGGCCTTACAAATGTGCGTAGCAGATGATAACTTCTGCCAGCCAGTGGCAGTAGCCATCCATATAATTCAGAAAAAGCATACTTGGACTACTGAAATAAAGAACTGCACACTAATTGCATATGAATCATCTCCCAGCCAGCAGCTGAAATCATCAGCTATCCTGGAGATTTGTGGGTATATTTTGCTGCCACGATCCACAACATACAGGAAAGTGGTAAGAGTTTGATCTCACAGCTGCGTACTACACAGCGGAGTGTTTACTACCCAGCACTAAGTATTTGCAGAATTAGGGCCTACGCGGGTATAAGTTGTGGTTCCCTAATTTAGAAAAGTTAATTGCTTGTGATATAGAGATATACTGTACATTAGCCACTTAATTGCTCTCCAGCCTCATATTAAAATTGATGGTGACTCAGTTACATAGCCCAGTCCATAGACAGCTGCAGAGGCACAGGAGCCAGCAAACAGAGCTGTAAACAGAGGAGTTTCAGTGGGAGTTCTGTTGGAGGAGTAGGTTTTTGTATTGTGTGTATTGTATTTTGTAGTTTGCATGTGTGGAGGCTGGTAGGGGCAGTGTGCTGGGAGAGGAGAGAAGCTGAGCCCTGCTTAGGGGGCAAGGGCGTCTCTGCTTAGGGGTCCTATAAAAGGTAGCCAGCCAGTCAGGTAGCGGCATAGACAGCTGCAGAGGCACAGGAGCCAGCAAACAGACCTGTAAGCAGGGGAGTTTCAGTGAGAGTTTACAGGGGGAGTTTGTGGGGGAGACTTAGAGACCTAGGCAGAGGAATTGACAGGCCAGTGAAGGGAGTGGATGGTGTTCTGCCGGTGGTCTGGTGCCTGCTGGGAGTTTGTTTTGATTTCTGTTTCCTGCACGAACAGGATTTAGGTGGGAAGGCTATGACCGATACAGAGGCAGCAGTGAAAGACACAATGAGGATGACTGGATGTGGAAGCTGCGGCATGTACATGATCCTGGAGGGGGTACCTGATAAGAGTTTCATCTGCATGAAGTGCCGCCTGATAAAGCTCATGGAAGAAAGGATCCGAGGACTGGAGATGCAGGTGGAAACTCTGGTAGAGTTTAGAAGGGGTTTGGAGCAGATGATAGAGCAAAGACATGAGGAGGATGAAGGGAAAAGCTCAGACTTGCAGATGGAAACAGGACCAAAGAATTCTGAGGGGAGACTGCTGGGTGAGAAAAGTGGACAGTGGAAGCATGTGACTAAGAGAACCAGGCAGAGGAAAAGACGGGCCAGTGAAGGAGAAACAGAGCTCAGGAACAGGTTTGTAGAGTTGGAAAATGAAGAAGGGGCACAGCAGGTGGTCGCTGAAGGTGAGAGGGCAAGGAAGAAGAGAAGAGCAGCTAGTCCTATGGGAAGAGTTAATGGAGACAACACCAAATATGAGCCCCAGGAGGATACGGGATGGGTTGCGGAGGATTGAAAGGGACAATAGCAATCGAGAGGACTTCCAGCCAGAGAGAACAGGGGATAGACCGGAGAATCACACTGTCACCAGGAAAAATGCAGGTCTACATGACTGGGGATTCTTACTGAGAAGAATAGACAGGCCTGTAACCAGAGCTGATCCGGAGAACAGAAGGGTGCGCTGTCTGCCGGGTGCTAAGATACGGGATGTGGACCTGAGGCTGAAGAGGATCGTAACGGGAGCGGGAAAGAATCTGCTGATTGTCCTTCATGTGGGAACAAATGATACGGCTAGATTCTCGCTGGAACATATCAAGGGAGACTATGCCAGATTGGGGAAGACGCTTAAGGAAATCAAGGCTCAGGTGATCTTCAGTGGAATTCTGTCTGTTCCTAGAGAAGGGCAACAAAGGTGTGAGAAGATTATGGCGATCAACAGATGGCTCAGGCAGTGGTGCTATAAGGAGGGCTTTGGGATGTACGGCCCCTGGGAAGCATTCATGGACAGAGGACTGTTCTCTCGGGACTGACTTCACCTGAGTAAGGAGGGAAATAGGACTTCTAGGATGGAGGCTGGCCAACTGATTAAGAGAGCTTTAAACTAGGAATTTGGGGAGATGGTTGGGAGATGTCCAGGTAATCTCCACGCCGGAATTTAACATTGAGAGGAAGAAAAACAAAGTAAGAGGAGGATACAGCCGTGGACAGAAGAATGGACATAAGGAGGAAGGGTAGTGTAGATACCAGTCTAAGGTGATACTGGTGGTAGAATGTCTGTGCCTAATGGGTAAAGAATGTCAGTGAAGCCAAATGGCAAAAATTAAGATGTCTGTACACTAATGCGAGGAGCCTAGGTAACAAAATGGAGGAACTAGAGCTACTGGTGCAGGAAGTGAAACCGGATATTATAGGATAACAGAAACATGGTGGAATAGTAGTCATGACTGGAGTACAGGTATTGAAGGCTATGTGCTGTTTAGGAAAGACAGAAATAAAGGCAAAGGTGGTGGAGTAGCATTGTATATCAATGATGAGGTTAACTGTAAAGAAATAAGAAGTGATGGAATGGATAAGACAGAGTCTGTCTGGGCAAAAATCACACTGGGAAAGAAAGCTACTAGAGCCTCCCCTGAGATAGTGCTTGGGGTGTGCTGCTACAGACCGCTGGGATCTGATTTGGATATGGATAGAGACCTCTTTAATGTTTTTAATGAAGTAAACACTAATGGGAATTGTGTGATCATGGGAGACTTTAACTTCCCAGATATAGACTGGAGGACAAGTGCTAGTAAAATAATAGGGCTCAGATTTTTCTGGATGTGATAGCTGATGGATTTCTTCACCAAGTAGTTGAAGAACCAACAAGAGGGGATGCCATTTTAGATTTGGTTTTGGTGAGTAGTGAGGACCTCATAGAAGAAATGGTTGTAGGGGACAACCTTGGTTCGAGTGATCATGAGCTAATTCAGTTCAAACTAGATGGAAGGATAAAAAAATAGATCTGGGACTAGGGTTTTTGATTTCAAAAGGGCTAACTTTAAAGAATTAAGGAAATTAGTTAGGGAAGTGGATTGGACTGAAGAACTTGTGGATCTAAAGGCGAGGAGGCCTGGAATTACTTTAAGTCAAAGCTGCAGAAACTATCAGAAGCCTGCATCCCAAGAAAAGGGGAAAAAAATCATAGGCAGGAGTTGTAGACCAAGCTGGATGAGCAAGCATCTCAGAGAGGTGATTAAGAAAAAGCAGAAAGCCTACAAGGAGTGGAAGATGGGAGGGATTAGCAAGGAAAGCTACCTTAGTGAGGTCAGAACATGTAGGGATAAAGTGAGAAAGGCTAAAAGCCATGTAGAGTTGGACCTTGCAAAGGGAATTAAAACCAATAGTAAAAGGTTCTATAGCCATATAAATAAGAAGAAAACAAAAAGAAGAAGTGGGACCGCTAACACTGAGGATGGAATGGAGGTTAAGGATAATCTAGGCATGGCCCAATATCTAAATAAATACTTTGCCTCAGTCTTTAATAAGGCTAATGAGGAGCTTAGGGATAATGGAAGGATGACAAATGGGAATGAGGATATGGAGGTAGATATTACCACATCTGAGGTAGAAGCCAAACTTGAACAGCTTAATGGGACAAAATCGGAGGGCCCAGATAATCTTCATCCAAGAATATTAAAGGAACTGGCACATGAAATTGCAAGCCCATTAGCAAGAATTTTTAATGAATCAGTAAACTCAGGGGTTGTACCGTACGACTGGAGAATTGCTAACATAGTTCCTATCTTTAAGAAAGGGAAAAAAAGTGATCCGAGTAACTATAGGCCTGTTAGTTTGACATCTGTAGTATGTAAGGTCTTGGAAAAATTTTGAAGGAGAAAGTAGTTAAGGACATTGAGGTCAATGGTAATTGGGACAAATGTGCAACATGGTTTTACAAAAGGTAGATCGTGCCAAACCAACCTGATCTCCTTCTTTGAGAAGGTGACAGATTATTTTAGACAAAGGAAATGCAGTAGATCTAATTTACCTCGATTTCAGTAAGGCATTTGACACGGTTCCACATGGGGAATTATTAGTTAAATTGGAAAAGATGGGGATCAATATGAAAATTGAAAGGTGGATAAGGAACTGGTTAAAGGGGAGACTACAACGGGTCGTACTGAAGGTGAACTGTCAGGCTGGAAGGAGGTTACTAGTGGAGTTCCTCAAGGATCAGTTTTGGGACCAATCTTATTTAACCTTTTTATTACTGACCTTGGCACAAAAAGTGGGAATGTGCTAATAAAGTTTGCGGATGACACAAAGCTGGGAGGTATTGCTAACACAGAGAAGGACCGGGATATCATACAGGAAGATCTGGATGACCTTGTAAACTGGAGTAATAGTAAGGATGAAATTTAATAGTGAAAAGTGCAAGGTCATGCATTTAGGGATTAATAACAAGAATTTTAGTTATAAATTGGGGACACATCAGTTGGAAGTAACAGAGGAGGAGAAGGACCTTGGAGTATTGGTTGATCACAGGATGACTATGAGCCGCCAATGTGATATGGCGTTAAAAAAGCTAATGCAGTTTTAGGATGCATCAGGCGAGGTATTTCCAGCAAAGATAAGGAGGTGTTAGTACCGTTATATAAGGCACTGGTGAGACCTCATCTGGAATACTGTGTGCAGTTCTGGTCTCTCCATGTTTAAGAAGGATGAATTCAAACTGGAACAGGTTCAGAGACGGGCTACTAGGATGATCGAGGAATGGAAAACCTGTCTTATGAAAGGAGACTCAAAGAGCTTGGCTTGTTTAGCCTAACCAAAAGAAGGTTGAGGGGGATATGATGCTTGCTCTTTATAAATATATCAGAGGGATAATATTAGGGAGGGAGAGGAATTATTTAAGCTTAGTACCAATGTGTAGACACAAGAACAAATGGTATATAAACTGGACACTAGGAAGTTTAGACTTGAAATTAGACGAAGGTTTCTAACCATTAGAGGAGTGAAGTTCTGGAACAGCCTTCCAAGGGGAGTAGTGGGGGCAAAAGACATATCTGGCTTTAAGACTAAGCTTGATAAGTTTATGGAAGGGATGGTATGATGGGATAGCCTATTTTGGCAATTAATTTGGCAATTGATCTTTGATTATCAGCAGGTAAGTATGCCCAGTGGTCTGTGATGGGATGTTAGATGGGATGGGATCTGAGTTACTGCAGAGAATTCTTTCCTGAGTGCTGGCTGGTGAGTCTCCCACATGCTCAGGGTTTAACTGATAGCCATATTTGGGGTTGGGAGGGAATTTTCCTCCAGGGCAGATTGGCAGAAGCCCTGGAGGTTTTTCACCTTCCTCTGCAGCGTGAGGCACGGGGTCACTTGCTGGAGGACTCTCTGCAGCTTGAGGTCTTTAAACCACGATTTGAGGACTTCAGTAGCTCAGACATAGGTTAGGGGTTTGTTACAGGAGTGGATGGGTAGGATTCTGTGGCCTGCATTGTGCAGGAGGTCAGACTAGATGATCATAATGGTCCCTTCTGACCTTAAAGTCTATGAGTCTATAAGGGCCATATTTTTAAAAGTATTTAGATGCCTGAAGATGCAAATGGGCACCTAAATACCTTTTAAAAATCTGACCCTAAGGGCATGCTAAAATTCAGCCCTGAAGAAGCTTAAGGTGACCTGCCATGAAGGGGCTGTGGGGGGTTGGAATTGTGGCTGCATCTTTTTGGATTTGTGCTCTTTCTTGCTTCTTAATGATGGGGGAAGGAGGCTTGAGAGTGTTGTCAAACAAAAATTGTTTTTCCTGTGCCTGAGCGAGATTGTCAAGCTGGTTTTGTCTGGTTTTGTTGGCGAACTCACTTGAGGTCTCAACGTGAAAGGGTTGGGTGTGCAAGACTTCAGCAAGTTTCTGGGCCGTGGTTAAAAGGTAGGTCAGGTCCCATCTGCACTACAGAATGGAGCTGGTGTTGTAACTAAGTGCCCTGTTGTGACCGAAGTCATAGGGCAGACAGGCTCAGGGGTCTGAGTGTCAGCTAAAACAAGAGATTGATAATCTAGAAACACAGCAGGAGGCACCAGCTCACAGCAGCATGTAGGACAGATTAAATATACCAGAAATGCCACTCAGAGTTTGCAGTAAGTAGGAGGTGACTTTTCAGAGCTGATGCGGCGTTATCCAAAGGGCTCAGCTCCCCTTTAGGCCCCTACACACAATGGTCAGACTTTCAAAAGGGCCTGAACCCCAGCAGCTCTCAGAGAGCAATGGCGGACCCTGCCCCTCCAGCCCCACTGAGAACAAGAGGGCTGCTGAGCTCTTTGGAAAACGTGACTATTTATTTAAGTGCCTGAGAGCTGTTGGGGGCTGAGCTCTTAAAATCCAGCTCTGAGTTTTTTTCATTCCTTGCCTCCACTGTCTGTGACACAAGCAGGTGCCAGTGGGGCCCCAGCTCCATTGCAGGCTCTGCAATCGCCACTAGGTAACGGAAGCGGCAGAGTTCACTGCTGAAGAACAAGTCCCCAACAGAGCCCAGAACTAAACTACAATAAGCTGGTGGCATGAGTTGTGGGCTTAGTGCTGCTAAGTATCAGCTCAATCTCTCTCTCTCCTCTTTTAATGGGTACCTCATTCAGAATCTCTGTCACTTCTAAGGAAGGAGCAGCCTGTAGTAAGAGGAGCCCCTGAGACATAAACATTGGTATCAGAGGCCTGGTATGAGGCCTAAGGCCTGAACTAAAGTGATGGTCAAGACTTTGCTAACATAAAGCAAAGTGGTGGAGCTGGTGAGCAGAGGCAGGCCCTGCCACAGAAGCTTGGCAAGGGCTGATTGCTGGCAAAAGATACGTACCTAAAAGGTACTTGAACACTAAAAAGATCAGAACATTCACATACTTGAACATTCCACATCATATAAGAAAGGACAGGCCGACCCATCGCATGACGGGGGCATATAAAGGGTAAAAATGATTAGAGTGTTTTGATCTAACCAAGTTGGTACGAGGTGAGAGGCGGCACCTTGCTATGTAGAGGGGTTGTACCTTGCTACGTAGAGGGGGCACCTCAATAGTCAGGAGTGAATGTGTAACTTGTTTGTTACCTGTGTATAAGAATGTATCCCTGGGGCAATGTCTTATCCGGCGAGGGGCAGTGGAAAGTCCCGCCACTGACTGAGCCGAGTCCATTGAACCGGGGCACATACTCGTGTATGCCCTGTAGAGTAACAATCTGGAGGAACTATTATTGTGTCCCATACGGCAATAAACCTGGCTGACGTGCCTTCGTACCTTACTAGACTCTGTGGTCTTTGGGGTTCTCTTCGGGTCTGCTGTGTCATAGCTGTCTGCGCAGAGCTGGGGCAGCACACAGAGGGAACACACGCACGCAGCCGAATGATACCAACAAGGAGAGAGCAGAGCACCACACCGGTAGCATCTGACAACACCTCTTGACAACACAGCCTACAGCCAGCTTTTCATCAGAGAGTTAGCATTCTTAACAGATTACTGAGTCAGTTCAGGGGAGGCCTGACAGTGGGGAGGAACAAGCTGACTCACTGAATCCCTTGTTTAGCTGAGGTCAGACATGAGCATTTGGAGTTGTACTCCCGTTACACTGTGAGAACAAACAAGTCAATACAGCAGCTAGATAAGTTCATGGAGGATAGGTCCATCAATGGCTATTAAGCAGTATAGCGAGAGACGCAATCCCATGCTCTGAATGTCCCTAGCCTGTGTTTGCCAGAAGCTGGGAATGGGTGACAAGAGGATGGATCACTCAATCATTGTCCTTTTCTGTTCATTCCCTGTGAAGCACCTGGCATTGGCCGTTGTAAGAAGACAGGATACTGGGCTAGACGGACCATTGGTCTGACCCAGAGTGGCCATTCTTATGTTCAACTATTGCATTCACAGGTGGCTGACTGGGATAGGATGTGATGTAGAGGAGGCAGAAGAAATCTGAACTAAAGCACCAGCTTGGTGTGGGTCACTTCTATAAACCAGGCTCTGATCCACTTCTATCCAACACTGGCCAGACCAAACCACTTTGACAACTGTTAAGCTCTGCTGTTTGAGGTAGTAAGAGGAGCTCACAGAACTCTGCCTGCTTGTGATATTGCTGAAGACAGCATTACAAAACATTTCATTGAGGAACACCAGAGGGTCACTGCCTTCACTTCAGTGACCATTACTGCTCCTGGAACTGATGGCAAGAGCTCGGCTTTATCCCAGCTCCCCCACAGCAGGTCTGTCTGAACAAGGCGGTGGGTTTTAGGCAGCATATGTTAACTCTCCCGTCTTTCCCCTAGCAGAGATGCAGGTTAACTAACACCTTCCACCTCCATCTAGCAGGTCCAGGTTGATCCCTGGGGCTAGCCAGGCATCTCAGAGGCACCATCTCAATCCTGAGCCCCTCCTAAACGTGCTGCCAACCAAGCCAAGCTGTGTGGTGACAAAGACACATTCACAAGAGACCACTGGTTGAGCTCACAGGAGCCATCTGGCTGAGAATCATGGTTGGATTATGGCCCAGAACTGCACAGTAGGACAATTACTACTGTATGAGCTGCGTGCATTAACCCACAGTGCCACCTATACGCCAGCCTCTGGACAATCTTCAGAGCTGCAGCCTCACCTCTGCCTTCATTCACTAACCCTGCCCTTCCTGGAATGGCTGCTGGCCTTATTCTTGAGGCATTAGCCAAGGTGTTTGTGTGCACACCCAGCTGAGGCCCCTATGCAGGCAGGTCTCCCATTGGCTTCACTGCGAGTTTTGCCCAAGATCTAAACAAGGGCGGGCCTTGTGGAGTTTCTGTGGCTGGATTGCCTGCAGCTTTCAATGACGTTTGAACCAGTGTTCCACCATGTATCCAACTAGGCAAGGACTGAAAAAACTCTTTGGACAGGAGGGTTCTCCCTTATTACATTGCTTGTATCCAGAAAACAAGAAATTGAATTATGTTCAGTTTCTTTAGTCATTGCAGTCATTAGACAGAGGCACGGGCAGTTCATACATTTAGAAGGATTTTTATTTTGGGTATGTTTTGGGAAGCCTGGCAAACAATCAGTGAGCAATCGAGATGCTAAAGGAGCACTCAAGAAAGAAAAGGCTGTTGTGCAGAAATTTAAATGAATCCTTTGCATCAGTCTTCACTGAAGAGGATGGGATGGAGATCCCCACACCTGAGCCATTTTTTCTAAGTGGCAAACCTGAGGAACTGACCCAGACTGAGGTGTCAATAGAGGAGGTTTTGGAACAAAGTGATAAATTTAAACAGTAACAAGTCACCAGGATCAGATGGTATCACACAAGTGTTCTGAAGGAACTCAAATATAAAACTGCAGCACTACCAACAGTGGTATGCAACGGATAGTGATCAATGGCTCCATGTCTAGTTGGCAGCCGGTATCAAGTGGAGTGCCCCAAGAGTCGGTCCTGGGGCTGGTTTTGTTCAATATCTTCATTAATGATCTGAAGGATGGCATGGATTGCTCCCTCAGTAAGTTTGCAGATGACACTAAACTGGAACGAGTGGTAGATACGATGGAGCATAGTGGTAGGATACAGAAGGACCAGACAAATTAGAGGATTCAGCCAAAAGAAATCTGATGGAGTCGACAGTGTGCCCTTTTTGCCAAGAAGGCTAAAGGCATTTTGGGCTGTATAAGATGGGACATTGCCAGCAGATCAAGGGATGTGATCATTCCCCTCTATTCCACATTGGTGAGGCCTCATCTGGAGTACTGTGTCCGGTTTTGGGCCCCACACTATAAGAAAGATGTGGAAAAATTGGAGAGTCC
>NC_133773.1:11286470-11298931 GCF_003597395.2 Chelonoidis abingdonii | reverse complement strand
GCGAGGGCAAAAAAAAATTGAATAAAGCCCTGGAGCACATGACTTATGAGGGAACGAGGGAAACTGGGACTGGTAGTCCTGCAAGAAGAGAAGATGAGGGGGAAATTGAATAGCTGCGCCTGCCCAACTACCTGAAAGGGGGTCAAAAAAGACGGATGCGAGGGCAAAAAAAAATTGAATAAAGCCCTGGAGCACATGACTTATGAGGGAACGAGGGAAACTGGGACTGGTAGTCCTGCAAGAAGAGAAGATGAGGGGGAAATTGAATAGCTGCGCCTGCCCAACTACCTGAAAGGGGGTCAAAAAAGACGGATCCTCCAGGGCCTCTGCCAATCTGCCCTGGAGGAAAATTCCTTCCCGACCCCAAATATGGCGATCAGTTAAACCCTGAGCATGTGGGCAAGACCCACCAGCCAGCACCCAGGAAAGAATTCTCTGTAGTAACTCAGATCCCACCCCATCTAACATCCAGTACCAGGCAAACTAGCTGAAACTACAGTAAGAACAGAATCATCAGATACATAGATGAACCAACGCGGCTTTTGTAAAGGGAAACCCATGTGCTTGTTTGGTGAGGTATGACAAGGGGGATCCAGTGGATTTAGGTACTTTGACTTTCAGAAAGCCTTTGACAAGGTCCCTCACCAAAGGCTCTTAAGCAAAGTGAGTAGTCATGGGATAAGAGAATATTCTCATGGCTCAGTAACTGGTTAAAAGATAGGAAACTGAAGGCAGGAATAAATGGTCAGTTTTCACAGTGGAGAGAGTTAAACAGAGGGGTCCCCCAGGGACCTATAATGAGACCCGTGCTGTTCAACATATTCATTAATCATCTGGCAAAGGGAGTGAACAGTGAGGTGGCAAATTTGCAGATGATGGAAAATTACTCATGATAGTTAAGTCCAAAGCACACTGCAAAGAATTACAAAGGAATCTCACAAAACTTGGTGACTGGGCAACAAAATGGCAAATGAAATTCAGTGTTGATAAACACAATATAAATGCACATTGGAAAACATAATTCCAACTATATCTACACAATGATGGGGTGTAGATTAGCTGTTACCACTCAAGAAAGAGATCTTGGAGTTACTATGGATAGTTTTCTGAAAACATCCGCTCAGTGTGCAGCAGCAGTCAAAAAGCTAACAATGTTGAGAACCATTAGGAAATGGACAGAAAATAAGACAGCAAATATAATGCCATGATATAAATCAATGGCACGCCCACACTTTGGATACTGTATGCAGTTCTGGTCACCCCAGATCAAAAAAAAAAGATATATTAACATCTGAAAAGGTACGGAGAAGGGCTACACAAATGTTCAGAGGTATGGAACAGCTTCCATACAAGGAGAGCTAGAAAAGACTGGGACTTTTCAGTTTATAAGAGAGACAATTAGGGGGGATGTCATAATATAAAGGGAAGGGTAACCACCTTTCTGTATACAGTACTATAAAATCCCTCCTGGCCAGAGGCACAAAACCTCAGTTACTGCACAGGGTGAGTAACCTCCTCATCTCCAAAGAGACGTCCATGGCAGACAATTCTTGAATTTCTCGTTTAAAGAAAAAAATCCTGCCTTCCTTATATCTGATAATGCAGCCATGGAGAGCACAACCCACTGCACTTGATTTTCAGACCCCACTCTACTCTACAGTGTTTGGTGGGCTGAAATCCATGTCACAGAAGCTTCATCCACCAATTAGCAGAACTGAGAGTTTCTGCTCAGTTAAGACCCAGGCTCTCAGGAGAGGCTTTAGAGATGTGTTCCAGCACTCATGCTTGGAGAGAGAAGTGGCTCTAGCTCAGGTGTGAGGTCAGGGGACGGGAAGAGTGGAGGCATATTCCCAGCATCTGGGCCAGTGTGTATTGCCTCTGGATTAGAAAGGGGACTTCAATTCTCCTAGTCTCCTTACATTAGACACTTTAAAACAATCTAAATAAATACATGCACACAATAGCATAAGAACTGCCATACTAAGTCAGACCAATGGTCCACCTAGCCCAGTATCCTGTCTTCCGACAGTGGCCAAAGCCAGGTGCCCCAGAGAAAATGAACAGAACAGATAATCATCAAGTGATCCGTCTCCTGTTGCTCTTTCCCAGCTTCTGTTGGTCAGAGGTTTAGGGACACCCACAGCATGGAGTTACGTCCCTGACCATCTTGGCTAATAACCATAGATAGGACTATCTTCCATTAATCTATCTAATTCTTTTTAGAACCAACCCAGTTACACTTTTGGCCTCCACAACATCCCCTGGCAACGAGTTTCACAGGTCTGCTTTGTTGTGTGAAGTACTTTCTTTTGTTTATTTTAAACCTGCTGCCTATTAACCTCATTGGTTCTTGTGTTACATGAAAGTAAATAGCACTTCCGTATTCACTTTCTCCATCCCATACATGCTTTTCTAGAACTCTGTCATATCCCCTGTTAGGGTTCCCTCTCCCTCCCCACTCTGAACTTCAGGGTACAGACATGGGGACCCGCATGAAGACCCCCTAAGCTTATTTCTACCAGCTTAGGTTAAAAACTCCCCAAGGCATAAATTCTCTCTTATACCTTGGATTAAGTAACGCTGCCACCACCAAGTGATTTAAACAAACATTTAGGGAGGGCCACTTGGAGTCCTACCTTCCCCAGATTTCTCCCCAAACCCCTACACTACTTTTCCTGGGCAGGCTTGAGAATAATGCCCTCACCAATTGGTACAAGTGAACACAGACCCAAACCCTTGGATCTTAAAACAATGAAAAATCAATCAGGTTTTTAAAAGAAGAATTTTAATTAAAGAAAAGGTACAAGGATTACCTCTGTAAAATCGGGACAGTAAGTACTTTACAGAATAACAAAAGACTCAAGAACATAGAGGATCTTCCCTCTAGGCAAAACCTTAAAGTTACAAATCCAGGGATAAACCTCCCTCTAGACAAGGAAAATCACAAGCCAAAATAAAAGTAATCTAACGCATTTCTTTGCTACTACTTACTAATGGAGTTGGATAGCTTGCTTTCTTGATCTGTCTCCGGCAAGCACACAGAACAGACGGACAAAGAACAGACAAAACAAAGCCTTTTCCCCCTCTCCAGATTTGAAAGTATCTTGTCCCTTTATTGTTTCTTTTGGTCAGGCACCAGCTAGATTATCTGAGCTTCTTAAGCCTTTACAGGTAAAAGGATTCTTCAAGATGAGTGTCCCTGGGGGTGCTCCACTCCAGATTAAGGTGTGTCCCAGCGCCTTGGATCGGAGGTTTCTACTGCAGTACCCCTACGGGCTGTGCATGCGCTGTGCCTGCCTCACGAGCTGTCAGTGTTTGAATAGCGTGTGCATGGCCCAGGCTCCTCAGTTCCTTCTATACAACCAAGTGCATCCCAGATTCCAAAGTAGAGGGGAGGAGGGCACCCACAGAGACACTCATCTCGAAGAACCTCAGTTACTGCACAGAGTGAGTAACCTCCTCTTCAAGAGAGAGATGTCCCTGGGGGTGCTCCACTTCAGGTAACTGAAAAGCAGTGTCCCTTAGGATGATTGGGACTGTGGATCAGGTAAGAAGGCTGTTGACAAGACAGCTCTACCTATCCTGATGTCGGATGCTGCCATGTGCATGAGAGAGTAATGATTGGTGAAGGTAAGTTTCGATGCCCAGGTAGCTGCTTTGCATATGTCAGAAAGCAGGACATTACGGAGAAAGACAGTGGAAGTGGAGACAGCTCTAGTAGAGCTGTCCTAATTGATGGAGGGGGTTGTATTTGCTTCAGTTGGTAGCAGAGACGTATGCAGTCTGCAATCCATTTGGAGAGTCTCTGGGTAGAGATAGCTTTTCCCTGTGATCGCTGACAGGTAGAGACAAAAAGTTTGGGGGTTTTCCTAAACGGTTTTGTTCTATCCAAGTAAAAGGATAGTGCTCTGCGCACATCAAGAGTGTGCATTGCTGTTTCAAAAGCATTAGCCTGGAGTTTTGGGAAAAATGTTGATAGGTGTATTGGCTCATTGAGGTGAAAGGAAGGGTGCATCTTAGCCAGGAACTTCGGGTGTGTGCAGAGTGTGACTTTATCACGGAAGAATGTGGTATATGGAGATTCCGCCATGAATGCTCCCATTTCTCCTGCTCGTCTGGCAGACGTGATTGCTATCAGAAAGGCGGTCTTCATGGATAAGTGGAGAAGGGAGCAGGTAGCCATTGGCTCAAAGGGTTTATCCATCAGGGCTTTGAGGACTAGGTGGAGGTCCCAGGGCACGGCAGGTGGTTTAACGTCTGGAGATAATGTTTGGATGCCCTTCAGGAACCTCTTGGTTACTGAATGGGCAAAGACCACAGTGTTGTCGATCTTATGGTGAAATGTGGTGATTGCCGCGAGGTGGAGCTCACGGTGAGACCTAACGTTTTAAGGTCTAGCAGGTAATCCAGTATCACTGGGAGTGGGACAGAAACTGGAGAGGTCTGTTTGGCCATAGGCCAAGATGTGAACCTCTTCCATTTATGCAGGTAACTAGTGGGCATGGTGTGTGTCCTGCTGTGTAGTAGGACTGTCCACACTTGTTCAGAACATGCTAACTCCTCATTAGAGAACCATTGATTATCCAGGCCCTCAGGTGGAGTCGTAGTGTGTCAGGGTGAAATAGCTGGCCACTGCGTTGTGACAGGAAGTTGCTGGGGGGGGGGGGGAGTGGAATCGGTGGCTTGACTGACATTCACATGAGGAAGGAATACCATGGTTGTCCAGGCCATGATTGGGCTATTAGAATGATGTTGGATCTGTCTGTTCTTATCTTCTGTATTACTCTGTTCAACAGAGGTATTGGTGGAAACGCATACATGAGAGTGTCAGTCCATGGGAACATGAAGGCATCTCCTTGAGAGTGTTTCCCCAGGCTGGCTCTGGAGCAGAAAGTCAGTCATTATTTGTTTATTGCCATGGCAAATAAATATAGTTGAGGATAACCCCAGGTCTGGAAAATGGTAGATAGAATGGCGTTGAGTTCCCACTTGTGCTGTATGGGGAAGGATCGATTTGAGCTTGTCTGTGGTGGTGTTCTGAGAACCAGGGAGGTCTAAGGCAGAGATATGGATATTGTGTTGAAGGCACCATTCCATAGTTTTACCGCCTCTGTGCAGAGGGAGTGGGACCAGGCTCCCCCCGTCTGTTAACATAGAACATGCACACGATGTTGTCTGTCATGATCTGAATTCTGCAGTTTTGGATAATGAGAAGGAAATGGAAGCAGGCATTGCATATGGCTCGGAGCTCTAGTAGATTTATATGAAGCTTGGTTTCCATAGAGGACCAGAGGCTCTAAGTGGTGAGATGATCCATGTGCACTCCCCATCCTGTGAGGGATGCATCTGTAGTGATGGTTAGTGAAGGGGGTTCTTGTCGGAAGGGAATCCTGGCACAGATGTTGATAGGAGAGGTCCACCAGAGGAGCAACTCCTTGACTTTTGGAGGCATAGTTAGCAATTTGTTTAATCTGTGGATATTTGGTTTGTATACCGTGGCTAGCCACCCCTGAAGGCATCACATGTACAGGCAGGCATTTGGGACCATGAATGTGGAAGCGTCCATGTGCCCTAACAGCTTCAGGGAATCTCAGACTGTAACCCATGGGCTGGGGGTGTAGTGAGGCGGTGTGGCTCCCCACTGCCCCGGAGGAGGAAGAGACCATCTGGAGGCCAGAGTGGGCGGAGCTAGGGAGCTCTGAGTCCGCCCCTCAGAGGGTCAGGTGGTGACCCGGAACTATAAAAGCCAGCCCTCAGAGCTCAGTAGGAGCCCAGTTACCGGAGAGAGCAGATGTCCCTAGGGGAGCCTGAGACTGGGAAGCTCCTGCGGCCCAAGGTGGCCGCCCAGACTGGCCAGAGCCGCCCTGTGCCCGCTATCCGGGGCAACTGCCGGAGCTGCCCTGTGCCCGCTATCCAGGGGAGCTGCTGGGCCTACCCTGTGCCCGCTACCTGGAGGAGGTGCCGGAGCTACCCTGTGCCCGCTATCCAGAGGAGCTGCTGGACGTGCCAACCAACCCCTGCCCCGACAAACCCATGCTCCTGGACCCCCCAGAGGCGAATGCCAGGACCCAGGTAGGGCCCAAGGGGAGTATGGAAGTAGCTCGGGGGCAGCCGACCCCAGTCTGGCTGCAGCACGATCAGAGCCTATGTCAGTGTGTTGTGGCCAAGATCCCCACTGACTAAGCAGCGGATCGTCAGCCGCTGCTAGGGCCCCGGGCTGGGACGCAGTGGAGTGGGAGGGCCTGCCAGGGCTGGCTCCAGGCACCAGCACTCCAAGCTCGTGCCTGGGGCGGTGTTCTGCAAGGGGCAGCAGTCCCCGTTGTTTTGCCCCCAAGCAGTGTGCCAAAATGCAGCTGCGGACAGCTGGGGCAGTCCGTGTGCCATTAGGGCGACAGGCGCATTTCCGCGTTGAGGGCAATTCGGTGGCAGGCTCTATGTTTAGCTGTCCAGGGCAGCTTCAGCTAAACATAGAAGCTGCCGCTGAACTGCCGCTGCCACGGAAACGCGCCTGTTGCCCTAAGGGCACATGGACTACCCCACCGCTTGCGGTGGCAATTCGGCGTGCTGCTTGGGACGGCAAAAACTGTAGAGCCAGCCCTGAGGCCTGCGTCCTCCCTGCCACCCGACTCCTGGGTGGCAGACTCCCCCTCTCCCAGGCCTGAGGAGGCCGGAGCCTATTATTGCTGCTCAGCCCTGCCTGAGGGCCTAAGAACCCTGACTCAGTGTTTGGTGCCCCGCCCTGACCTAGGGCCGGGCTTAAAACTCTTGTTACTGCACAGCCCTGCCTGAGGGCCTGGGCCCCCTGACTCAGCGGTTGTTGCCTCACCTGAGTCACGTTTTCAGCCAGCTACTGCAAGGGCTACTGAGGGAGACCCCCAGGCCGGACTAATTCCCCAGACCCATCGGCGTGTAGTGAGCTGGCGTGGCTCCCCTCCCCCCGGAGAGGGTCGAGCCCCAGTGACCTCTTGTACACTGGGCAATTAGGGTACCCATTGTGTGGAATCTGTCCTGGGGAAGAGAAGCAAGACGCATGGTGGAGTCGAGATCTGCCCTGATGAAGTTAATTTGTTGAGTAGGTTGTAAGGTAGATTTGTTTCTGTTTATTTGCAGACCCAGGGTGTGGAAGCAGTGCACAGTTGCAGAAGTCGCTTGGATCGCCTCCAAGTGAGTGGATGACTTGAGGAGACAATCGTCCAGGTAAGGAAAAATAGGATCCCTTTCTTTCTGAGATGCACTATTACGACTGCTAGCACTTTTGAGAAGACATGTGGGGGCAGTGGAAAGGCCAAAGGGCAGGACTCTGTATTGGTAGTGTTCCATTCCCACCGCAAATCTGAGAAAACATCAATGGACAGTGTGGATTGTGACATGGAACTATGCATCTTGGAGGTCAAGGGTTGAAAAACAATCTCCCTGCTCCAGCGTCGGAATTATTGTTGGTAGAGTAACCATCTAGAATTTCTGTTTCTTTGACTAACTTGTTTAGATGTCAAAGGTCGAGGATAGGGCGCCATCTGCCATTTTTCTTTTCTGTCAAGAAGTTGTGAGAGTAAAACTCCTTCCCTCTGTGTTGAGCTGGTACCCACTCTATCATTCCTAGCTGTATGAGGTGTTGTACCTCTTGACGGAGCAACTGTTCGTGAGAGGAGTTCCTGAAGAGGGACAGGGTGGGTGGGGGGTATGGAGAGGAAGGGGATGGCATAGCCCAATCTGATAATTTCCAGGACCCATCTGTCCATAGTGATAGCTTTCCAGTTGGCAAGGAATGGGTGCAGATGGTGTCCAAAGAAATGGATGGTTGAAATCGATGCTGAAGAGGGTGGAAGGTTTTCTATACCCTTGACCAAGGCTTCAAATTTGTTTGTTTGAGGCAGGAGGGTGGGTCACCATTGTTTATGGAGGGCGACGTCGTCGGGTCCTGGGTCTACGGCGTTGTTGTTGCTGCATATCATATTGTCTGAAATGTTGATTTTGTGCAAAAGCATGGTAGTGTGGCCACTGGTATAGCTGATATCTGTACTGCCTCTTTTTTGTGGCAAGTGGCTGGATGCCTAAAGATCTTGAGCGTAGCATGTGATTCTTTCATGGAATGGAGGACCTCCATTGGTTGCAGAGGTGAAGAGCTTGTCCCCATCGAAGGGAAGATCTTCGACAGGTGGATGGTGGTGATTGGGGACTCTCTCCTGAGGGGAATGAGTTATCTATCTGCCGTCCTGACTGGGAAAACCGAGAAGTGTGCTGCTTGCCAGGAGCTAGGATTCACAATGTGATGGAGAGACTACCGAGACTCATCAAGCCATCGGATCGCTACCCCTTCCTGCTTCTTCATGTGGGCACCAATGATACTGCCTTAAGCAGATCACTGTAGACTACATGGCTCTTGGAAGCAGGATAAAGGAGTTTGAGATGCAAGTGGTGTTCTCATCCACCCTCCCTGTAGAAGGAAAAGGCCCAGGTAGAGACCGTTGAATCATGGAAGTCAACGAGTGGCTATGCAGGTGGTGTTGGAGAGAAGGCTTTGGATTCTTTGACCATGGGATGGTGTTCCAAGAAGGAAAAGTGTTAGGCAGAGACAGGCTCCACCTAACGAAGAGAGGGAAGAGCATCTTTGCAAGCAGGCTGGCTAACCTAGTGAGGAGGGCTTTAAACTAGGTTCACCAGGGGAAGGAGACTGAAGCCCTGAGGTAAGTGGGAAAATGGGATACCAAGAGGAAGCATGAATAGGAGAGTGCAAGAGGGGAGGACTCCTGCCTCATACTGAGAAAGCAGGACTATCAGCAAGTTATCTTAAGTGCCTAAACACAAATGCAAGAAGTCTGGGAAACAAACAGGGAGAACTGGAAGTCCTGGCACGGTCAAGAAATTATGATGTGATTGGAATAAGAGACCTGGTGGGATAACTCACATGACTGGAGTACAGTCATAGACGTATATAAACTCTTCAGGAAGGACAGGCGGGGCAGAAAAGGTGAGGGAGTTGCACTGTATGTAAGAGAGCAGTATGACTGCTCAGAGCTCCAGTATGAAACTGCAGAAAAACCTGAGAGTCTCTGGATTAAGTATAGAAGGTGATGTCATGGTGGGAGTCTGCTATAGACCGCCAGACCAGGGGGAAGAGGTGGACAAGGCTTTCTTCCAGCAACTAACAGAAGTTACTGGATCACACACCCTGGTTCTCATGGGAGACTTCCATCTCCCCTATATCTGCTGAGAGAGCAATACAGCGGTGCACAGACAATCCAGGAAGTTTTTGGAATGTGTAGGGGACAATTTCCTTGTGCAAGTGCTGGAGAAACCAATAGGGGCAAAGCTCTTCTTGACCTGCTGCTCACAAACAGGGAAGAATTAGTAGGGGAAGCAAAAGTGGATGGGAACCTGGGAGGCAGTAACCATGAAGTGTGAGTTCAGGATCCTGACACAAGGAAGAAAGGAGAGCAGCAGAATACGGACCTTGGACTTCAGAAAAGCAGACTTTGACTCCGTCAGGGAACTGAGGGGCAGGATCCCCTGGGAGAATAACATGAGGAGGAAAGGAGTCCAGGAGAGCTGGCTGTATTTTAAGGAATACACCCCTCCAGAATGAGTCTGAGGAGCGTCACCCCTCCTCCGGATCCCTGGGCAGCTGGAAGCAGGAGCAGAACCACATGGCAGGGTGCCAATCCAGGACTCTCTCTTCCCGGGTATCTTCTCTCTTCCCGGAGAGGCTGTAGTTCAGGACCGTCTTTCAGGGCCTCACCGATAGACTTAAAGGCCCACCAAGCTTCTCGAAGGTGGCGCTTAATATCAACCTCCCAGTGGAGGAAGTCCGGAGGTGGAAGATCGTAGTGCAGCATCCTGGCGCGGCTACCCCGACCCGGGTAGCACTCGCCGTTCACTCAGGACATCCAGGCTCTGCCGAACACTCTCTGAGTCTCCCGCCTCCATTCCGCCGACGGCAAAGGGGTCGAAGGAAAGTACATGGTACCACTCGGGTACGAGTATTTATTCCCCTCCCCCTCTGCTTTAATTGTCCAGTCGGTGCAACGCAGGGAGCGCGCATGCAGAACAAGGCGCCTGCCCCGAAGTCCAAAGAGGCTAGGCGGAATGGACCTTCTGGGCGGCAAGGTTAGTTCGGCAGCTGCCCTACAGCTCGAGTGGCCAATCCAAGCAGGCTGCTATTGAGCCGTTACAATTACAACCCTGGGCAGAGGTGGGGGCTGCTTTACCGAGCGCCTCCCTGACTCTCCGAGTTTGCGCATTCCGTACGAGGAGGCAAGCAGTGGGCGGACCTCTCTCCAAGCCTCCCGAGACGCGGCGATTCGGCTGCCAGATTTGGCCCGGGCATCACGATGAGACGTTTGCCTGCTTCCAGGTCTCCAACCTACCACGGAGCTACACGTAATCTATCCAGACTTTACCTCTGAGGAAGGGTTTGTTCTCGGGCAAAACTGATCCTCGTGCAGAGCCTGAAGGCAACAGCAGTTCACATGAGGTCTCTGGGCATGCATACCCCATGACCCAGCGTTAACCCTTTAGCCCCAACTCGCTGCCGTATTTCCACCGCAAACAGCGCAGGACCTCAGTAGGGGCGGTGGGCCGGGTGCGCGGAGGCGCCAGCTGGCCCCCATGTGGCGGCAGAATCAGGGCCCTCGTAAGCCACACCAGGGCCTAAGGCCAACTTTTGAAGGTCGAGCCAGGACGGCTACAGCCTCAGGCAGGATCCTTTTCCCCCGTTCTCAACCGCCTCTCTACTTTGCTCCCAGCTGGTGCACAACTCACTTCCGACCTGTGGTCCTCACACAGCTGAAGCAAGGATACACCTCCAATTGCATTTCATCCCGCGCTTTCCAACCCCCCTTCCCGCCCCCGTCTTCAGGACCCCTCTCAACGAGCAAGATCCTGGCACGAGGTGCAGTCTCTCCTCGCTACAGGAGCATAGAGGAGTTCGATAACGAGAGGGGAAGGTTTTACTCCGCTATTCTAAATTCCAAGTCCAAGGAGAGCCTCCGGCGATTCTAGACCTGCGGGACTCAACAAGTGGCTGCTCAAGTTGAAACCACATGGTCTCACTTGGAACTAATTATCCCGTTCTTGGGTCCGTGGAGACGGTACGGGCCGCACCGACATGAAGGACGTACTTCCACATGGCATCTTTCCTCCGCACAGGAAGTACCCTTCGTTCACGATCACCACCTGACTTCCAGTCGCAGCTCCTCCCTTTGCACTGCTCCACGCCCCGAGGGGTATTTACAAAGGCATGCGTCTCGCCCGCGAGATCTCCGGCAGGCACTGAATACAGTATTTCCATATATGGACGACTGTCATCCAAAGCGGCTCTCAAGCCCAGTCCGGTCGCCACGTCGCGCGTGATCATGGACCCTTCTTCGCCCGGTGGGCCTCCTGCTGCAACACGAGAGTCACACTGGGTCCTACTCAGAGGCGACTTCATAGGAGTGACCCTGAGACTCTCGCTCACAGGGCTACTTGCCCAGGCCCCAGCTTACCAACGTCACCTCGTCGTCTGGGTGTCTGCGGCCTCTCTCTCACCTCGGCTCGCCACCTGCCTCGGTTTCTGGCATATGCGCATGGCACACTTACCGTCCCCAGTACGCTCAGGCTCGCCTATGCGGCCCTTTCAAACATGGCTCCACTCGTCTTTCCGCCGGCAGGGACCCCATGGACGTCCTGGTCACGTTCCTATCGTCTCCTTCGCTCCCTGCGACTGGTGCTGAACCCGTCCCTGTTTTGCGGGATGCCCTTGCAGCCCAGCAGCCATACAACTTTACGATGGGACGCGTCATCCTTCGGTGGGGGCCTCATCTAGGTTGCTTGCGTGCCCAAGGCGTGGTCAGCCACAGCAGCTCAACCGCATATAAACGTCCGGATTGAGAGGTCCGTTGGCCTGTCACACGTCAACAGCATTTCGTGGCCGTTGGTTTCGGTGTTCACGGACAGGCACAACGGCCATATGTACTACATAACAGGCAAGGGGGACCGCTCCGTCTCCCCGTGGCAGGAGCCATTCACTGTGGGACTCTTGTAGCCCACCAGGTGACGCTAATGCATCCTTTCTCCCGGGGTGCCGGACGCCCTGGCAGATGGCTGAGCTGGTCGTTCTGACTGCCATGAGTGGTGATACGCGAATCGGCTATACATTCCATCTTCCAGAGGTGGGTGTTTCCCCTCTTAGACCTGTTCGCCTGCGCTCGAACAGGAAGTGCCAGGATTCTCTGCTTCCAGGTCTCTCCCCGGACGATAACGGCGCGTCCTTCCTGCACCTGGAACACCGCCTCGCTTTACTGCTTCTCCGTTTCTCTGTGCAACAGGTCTGTTGAAACTCGCAGGACAAGCGCGTCTGATCCTGATCGTGCCTGCATGGCCCAGAGGCCCTGGTACAACCACACGGCGAGATCTGTCAAGTGCCGCTCCGGTCCCCCTCCTTTTTTCCCGACTGATCACACAGGACCACGGCAGGCTTCGTC